>NC_056745.1:457133804-457166304 GCF_019279795.1 Protopterus annectens
TGCCCGTACTATGTGCAGCTGGTCATGGAACCTCAATACCAGATATGCCTAGATAAACAAAATGGAGCCTGATTGAGGTATGATAAGCATTAAACAGAAGATGCCCCCTGAAACACAGCTATTATAACTGTAAAACCCAATATATATATATATATGTCATAGCTGAAGCATCAGCAGTAGACGACCTATGGCTTTTCTCCCATCTCTGCTCCCATGCCCATCATGCACTGGGCAATTTCTTTGAGCTGCTTGGATCCCTTGCAGTTGACAGGAACTCCTTAGTCTCAGTCAGTGGTGGTTCAGTAGCCGGACCAACCTGTGCAACAGCCCTGTCTCTCTTTCTGGCATCTGTGATCATATCACTGGCACAATGTCTGACAGCCTTGTACTCACAGCCATGGCCACCTACAGCATTCACAACACTGACCACCTGCTATCAGAGACGGTCATGAAAAGGCCTCTTAGATAACATTTTTGCCAAGATGCGTGAGCTATGTAGACAGAGGGACTGGACTCAAACCTAATTAGTCGCATCTGCAAATACATGTTTACATGGTCCAGATAGTTTAGGTGTCATATCCCTGTAGTGAAGTAAAAAAAAAAAAAAAGCATACAGTCAGACAAATCATTAGGGGCTGTGCGCTTACAAGTTGATCTACAATGGGCAGAAACAAATATTTATTATGCAGGCATCATCATTAAAAAACTTGTAAATAATGAGTATATAAGAGTACAGACACCTAACACATACCTGTAAAATCCCCAAACCCCTCAGCAAGAACTGAATATAAGAAAAGAAATGTGGTTATGTCCAGAATATGTAGCAGCATTACCAATGACACAAGTGTATGGAATGACACTTTAACCTAGAATAAGCTTCTAAAGTCACAAATGTGTTAACATTGTAAGGACTTGTGGCAAAAACAACTTTTGTAATACAAGTCAATGATCATTGTAATAGCAACTGTTAAGCCATTACAACAAGAACATCGCAAAGTGTAGACAGCACTCAGTTATATCATAAAAAAGAAGCCAAGTGCTCCTTCAATAGCCTATCCCCCTCCAGCAAACACAATGACAGTAGTACAACCTTTATAATGTAATAAAGTTATGTCAGGCATATACAACAACCTTATCATAGAATATTTTCAGAAATGTCAGTTTAACATTTAAATCTTCAAAGTTAGAAATGTGTTCTCATCCTCACAGAAATATTACCAGAAACTCTCTGCTTCACATGGATGGGAAGCCTGTTCCAGAGAAGTGGACTGCTCTGAGACACATACTTGTCCCACCAAAGTGCAATATTTATGTTGCAAGCAAAATTTAAATCCCTAGATCAAGTAATTCTGATGTTATTCATTTTGCAGATATGCAAAAAGTCAATCAGAGTGGGATCCAGGGGTGCCTTGTATTCCAGGCAGAGTGCCTCTCAACAGTCTGTAGGAAATAGACTATAGAAGTAGGGCTTTGAAGTGTCCTGCATAGGACTTGCTGCTTACAATCTCTATTCTTTTTGTGAAAGACCTCTGTGTACTTTCCAGTTGTTGCATGTGCCTGGTCAGGTACATGCTGAAGGGGACATTGTACTCAAGAGTTGGCCTGATAAGGGCCAAAAACAGTGGGATGATGATGATGTTTTTGGACCTGGATGTCATGTCCTTGCTTATAAGCTAAGCAATATATAATGATTCCCTTACTACTTTAGACGCATTTTGGTTGAAAGCCAGATTGCTATCTACATAAGTACCCAAATCCATGACTACTGATTCTACTGTTGTGTTATCAATGATGTAATTTCCTAGGGTGGCTGACTTCCCAAAGGGTACTATTATGCATTTCTTAGGACTGAGTCTTAAGCCATGGTTTTGGAACCAGTCATTTATCTTTGTTAGTCTTTCCTGTAGAATGTTATTGTCTTGGGGGAGACCCTTGACATTGACCTTGACTTACAAGAAGTAGATGCCAAAAAGGGGCAGAGCCAGTACAGAACTGTGAGGGCCTCTGCTAGTGACCATCCTCTCTGTGCAAGTTATCCCCCATCCTAACTTCCTGGGTCCTACCTGAGAGCCAGCTGGTTATCTAGTGCATAACATAGGAGTTTACACTTATATCCATGAATTTGTTTACAATACGCAAGTGGGGTATTGTATCTAATCACTTAGCCAGGTCAAGGTAGGCAGTGTGCACCATTTTGCCTTCATCCATTGCCTTGTGACCTTCACCACCAGGTTGGGTAGGCATGACCTGCTCTTGACAAAACCAAATTGGGTTGCATCCAGTGTTTGAAGGCCTTCTATATCCTTATTAATCATTTCCATGATAATTCTTTTCATGGCTTTGCATATGAGACTAGTCAGACTTCCGGGTCTGTAGTTCCTGGGGTCCATTAATGGCCATTCTTTGTGCAAATGGATGACCACCACAGTTCTTCATTCACATGGCACAAAGCCTGTCTGGAGGCTATGATTAAACAATGACTCCAGTGGTCCTAAAAGGTCATGTTTCATGTTGTTTAGCAAGAAATATGGGACATTTTCAGGGCCCATTGATGCAGTGTTTTTGCCTTAGAAAAAGGATCTAGAGCCTACTCTGTGGTTATAGTTGGGGAGGGAGTTGTTTGATGGTATTGCCTGGGGGGTGTTTGAGGAAGAGAGAGAGGAGGGTAAAATTGGAGCTGAATTTGTCAGCCAGCAGATTTGCTATATCTTCCAGCTCCATGTAGGTGGATCCATTTACAATCAGTTATTGCTGTGTGCTACTTTTGAGGTTTTGGATGTGGCTAAAGAAAGCCTTTGTGGTTGTACTTTGTCAGGAAGGCTATTTTTGCTCAAATTTGGCTTTAGTAGACTTAATTTGCCCTGTTAGTTTTTTTTTATATTGATGAGAGTGTTTTTATCATGCTGGCCACAACAGTTCCTATACTTGGCTATGAATTTTTTTCTTTTGTTGTACAGCCTGTTTATGTTTGGATTCCACCAGGGTGGTTTATTTTTTGAGTTAGTTCTGAGCATGTTTCTGATAGGCACAGATGTCTCTGTGCATTTATCGACATGATTGTATAGGGTTTCTCTGAACAATTCCACACAGACAGCTGTGTTTTCATGGTTTGGGTGGGGGGGGGGGGCTCAAAATTTTGACAGGTTATCACATAATAGTAGGAAGTTTGCCTTAGCATAGTTCATAAATGTGACTGGGTTAGCCAGGGTTCCAGAACTGATATTTATTATGAAGGAGACAGCTTTGTGGGCTAACCTTATCAGAGAGTACACTGCACTAGGAAAGGCATAGTGTTCTTCCATGTTTGTGAGTACCAGGTCAAATATGTTCGCACCCCCAGTAGGCATATTAATTATTTGGTCCAAGATGTTTGTGTTTACAAAGTCTAGGAATCACTGGGCCTGTAAGTTTGGGGTTTTGTAAGTATCCCAGTTTATAGTGGTGTAGTTGACGTCACCCATGAATATGGTATTGGGTTGAATGATGAGAGCATCCAGTAAATCCCAGAATGAGTTATGGTTTTCTTAGGTTATAGAGGGTGACCAATAGTTTGCAATGATATGAAATGGGACTTTGCCTATGGAAATATGTCCTGTTTGATTTCTCTTGAAGTGAGTTTTTTTTATTGATATAGACTGAGACACCTCCATCTTTGGCCCCTGTCTGAGCAGTAGCTGCCCTAAAAGTGTGGAAGGCACTGTAGCCCTGCACTGCTGAGGTGTTCTCGGTGACTTTAAACCATGTCTCAGTAACTGCACAGAAGTTTCACATTATCCATGGTGAGGAGAGCCCGGAGGGAGTGGAGTTTCTTGTTTAGGCTCCTGACATTGTGCAATAATATCTTTAGATTCCCTTGGGTTGGTTTTGTTATGTCAGAAGGTTTGTCAGTTTGGCATTGCTTAAAACAGGCACTATTGGGGGAGGACAGTGTTTAACCAATATTCCAAAGCCTAGAGGGGCAGGTGCAGATGATCCTTGGCAAAGCAATATGGTCTGTTGACCATATTCTCTGTTGCTGACAAATATTGTACCTCGTTGGAATGACACCAGGAACTAAACCAATTATTGAAATCAATCATCTTTTATTCATACTGTGGTACCATTCTTGGAGAAAGTAGAATGCTACTTAGTTCTAGGCACATAACAGCCTGGAATACACAGTCCAAGAGCTCCATAATATTTCTCTTCATATAGTCCAGGGAGGTACATCTCAGGTCATTTATACCCACATGGACTATGACTGAGTCAGTCTAGTACTTGTGGTCTAATGACCTGAGTGTGCAGGTTATTTGGCAGATCCTGACCCTAATAGACAGCTGATCATGATTTTCTCCTTATTCAGCCTGTTGAGCAGGACATCTATGTGCTTCACAATGTAGTCTCCAGTGATTAAAATATTGAGTAGTGTGTTGTCTTGACTTATGGGCTTTATATTTGAGGCTTCAAAGGGTGTGGCTATATGTGTTGTGTGGGGTGTTGTTTTGACGGAGTGCTTTTGGAGTTGCTGAGGATTATTTTTATAGGCTGAACGTCTAAGGTTTTTGAGGTTTAGGAAGATTGCTTTTAATGTCTCAGAATATGCTAGTCTATGCGTTGGTTCAATACTATACAGTATGTGGTCGGTGTAAAGCTTACGCTACTGACAACCTGATTACTATTTTGACTGCTTTTGTCTCCAGTGACACTGCATAATTACATCTTCACCTACTGCATCCATTTCTCTAAGTATTAACTGGTTGTCTGTGAACACGAGACAATTCCTACATTGTCTCAGGATGCCTATATCTAACAAGCTGGCAGAAGAGAAACTGGGAATGTGCCTATCCATGGTATCAGGTCTTTTTAGGTGAATTACAAAGGGGTGATATAGCAGCTAGTTTGGGGGCTGGGAGGGTAGAAACTTAATCTAGGCTATGTATGACTGAATTTATGTGGTAGTACTCCTCAGCACACAAACAAGTTGCTCTTTGTGCAAATGAGTACTGGGTAAAAATATGGGGAAATTGTAGTTCTGAAGCACTTGGGGAATCCAAGCAGTCTATCCTACTTTGATAGAAATAACTTAGCCCCAGGTTACATTTATACCATGTAGATTAACCTCTCTGGACACATAGAATATGCAAATCAGGTGTCAGCTCATTATCATTCCTGAATCACTCAATCTGCTTGAGGTCTTAGGCAGGTAAACATGTTGTGAGGACCTCCACAACACCATGCACATGCACTAGCAGTGCAAGAGTTTGTATTATTAACTGTCGCTAGTTAATACCTTACAAGTGTGACTCATTAGCAGTAGTGCGTGACTAATTAAGACTTTAACATTCATGCTACTGGGGTGTACACTTACAGAGTGTGTCAGAGAAAACAGGCTTATAGCAAAGATATTTATTACAGTTACTGACTTAGGAGATAACCTTTATACCATCTTTTTAAGATATGGTTAAAAGAGGCTTTATCCTTTGCATACCACTTGGCATTGCACATGCGTGACTGTCAGTGTGAACTATAACTGAATGACAGTTAACTTCCCAAGGTGAAAAAATTAAAAAGTTTAACTTAGCATGCTATCAGTAGTGCAAATGAGACTGGCACTGTGGGCTTCAGTCAGCACTCTGGACAGTACTGATTGCAAAACATACAGCTGTTATGTAACTTTCTTGGTTGGTCAATATGTTGAAGCAGTAAGGCCTGAACAGCATAAGTAATGCAAGGTTTGAATGTAGCTTTGGATAGTTTGAGGTTAGTATTCACAGTTAAAGAAATGTATGTATACTTGAAGTGCAATTTCCAATGTTTGGCTTGTAGCAACAGAAATGTATATAATGGATGATAAACAAGATAATTTTGATCTGTGTCACCTGTGGTCTTCTTATGATAGATTAAAGTAATAGCTCATTTTTATATACATTTTGTAACAAATATGCCATGGACTAAAGTCTGAGGAAGTAAAATCAGCAACATAATGAATTGGGAAATATGGTTCCTTAATCAAAACATTTATAAATACATCTGAGCAATTATTCATGACAGTAATATATTCCTTAATGCAGCAGCACATTTTACTTGCATATGCTGTGTACAACATGAGCTCATGTAATATCATGTGTGCCGCCTCCTCAGTAAGTCTCATGACATGAAGACATGATGAGGTGTAACAGAAATACAAGTTATCAGGTGACAAACACTGTTAAACCAATCAATGTTTCAAGGTCATGTCATGAATGATGAATACTGGGTTCATATCTAGCTATTTTGAAGTGCTAGGAAAAGTAGTGATCTTTACTGTCAGCATTTCACTTATAGAAGCCCACCACAACTGTACCTTTTTCCAATATTTTTTTAGCTTCTTTCTTTATGCAACACTTAATATTGCACTTGGGTGACTATTGGCAGTGACTATCATTAAATGACAGTTAACTTCCCAAGGCAAACATTCAAAATTTTATTTGGCATGTGCAAATACTTAGCTATCAGTAGTGCAAATGTAACTGGTGTTGGTGAGCATTAGTCAGCACTCTGGATAGTACTGAGTGCAGAAAATGCATCTGTTATGTGACCTTCTCTGTGACTCAACATGTTAAAGCAGTAAGACCTGAGTAACAGGAGAAGTAATCCAAGGTTTGAATCCAGATAACAGGTTGTTTTACTGAGCTGGCCAGAATAAAGTATTGTCAGTGACTTTTTGTTAGGAATTGAACAGGAAGTACAACTGTCAAGTTGCTAACTGAAACTTGCAACACATCTTGTGTGATGAATGCTAAATTTAACTATACTCTGTGGGAATTGTGTTAAGCATAACAATGATCATGGTTAATTTAAAGTATACTATGTATAATGTTGCCAATATTTATAGGGATAAATTATGACTCATTACAAGCAGCAGCATTAGGTGTGCAGGACAGTATGTCATGTAACATAACTGGGGATAATCCGACTGATACATGTCCATTTTTTGCGGAGCCCGGGAGAAAAGCTCAAGCAAGACAATATGAGACATTTACAGAAATAAAAAGTATGTATGGCCCTTTCTTCAGCATATGTTACTGAGATCACTCAAATCAATGCAAAGGCAAATGTTTTGCAGGAATAGAAAATGCCTCAAAATATAAGTCCAATAACTAACAACTCAAAGTCCAGCACATAAAGGCTTATCAGAATTAAGTCTATCTCAAGTCATGTTCAAATTACTACATCGCAAGCTATACCCTTAATATATTATTTCTCCTATGAGATTCACAGTTCATATACACAATACAGCAGTTCAGCTTCCTTTTTGTCATGGGTTCAATTCCCAGATGCTATCAGTCACAGTTTGTAAACTGTATGTCCCACCAAGCCATTATGTCCCAATTTATATAAATCAATTATGGAAAGCAGATGAAACTAGACAAAAAAACAATACTATACAATAATATAACAAAAGCACCAAAATAACCCCCAGAAATTCTGGGGAACCATCAATCAATTGCTTAAAGCAGGCCATTCTACAACCCCATTCCCAACCACAACAAACTCCACTGAAAGCATAGCCTCACAGTTAAACTCACACTTCATCACCTGTATACTATCCCTAATTAAATGCAACACCAATACCCCTCTGTCTGTCCCTACCATCCTGGAATCTAACCCTAAATCCTTCGCAATAAAATGAATACAAGCTAGCACCGTTAAAAAAATTATACCCAAACTCAAACCCTCTTCCCTCACTGCTGATCAACGTCCAAATTAATTCCTCAGGCTAGCTGCTGTCACCATCTGCTAACCTATATCCCTCCTAATTAACCAGACCATAACAGAACAATACATACCCAAACTCTAGAAAGTCTCCTACACCATCCCTCTGCAGAAGGGTGGCACCTCAACTGACTTTACAAACAATTGGCCTTTTGCTATCCTCCTGCCTATAGCTAAGATTCTCAAAAAATACATACATACACAACTACTTGAATATCTCCTAACCAACAACCTCCCATCCAAATCCCAGCATCGTTTTTGACCAAAACATATAGCACAACAACAGTTTGATCAGTTATACCAGTTTTGTGAACCAGCACAGAAACAATGGCCATCTTATCTCTTTCATTTTTCTAGATATGTCAAAGACTTTTGACACAGTCTCGCATCAAAAATGTCTCAATGAGATAGCCTCCGTAAACCTATCTCCATCCACCCTCTCCTGGTTTACCAGCTACCTATCTGATTGTCAACAGGCAGTAAAGTGGCAACAAGAACTCTCTTCCCTACCACCCATCTCAGTGGGTGTACCCCAAGGCTCAGTCCTAGGTCCATTACTATTTACCATATTTACAAATAAACTCTGTACAGCAATACAACAGGCATCTATAGTCCAATATAAAGATGATTACACCATCATCTGCTCTGCCCCCTCTCTCCCAGAACTCCTGCAAAAAAAAAAAAACAAAAAAAAACAACAATCCTTACTAGATATTAAATATTACCTTTCAGACTCACAACTTGTTCTCAACCCAAGCAAAACAAAGCTCATGCTCTTCACCAGTAGCGAAAAAAAAAAAAAAAAAAAAAAGATCACCATTCCCCCTTCACCATCTATCTATTAAGCGGCACAGAGGTGCAGCAGTTAATGTTGTTGCCTCACAGCAATAGGCTCTCAGGTCTGATTGCTGAGGTGCCTTCTGTGCATGTTCATCTGCATGTCCTCCCTGCATTCGTGTGGGTTTCTGCTGGGTACTATGGTTTCCTCCCACATTCCAAAGACATGTGTCTGGATTGTTTCTCCCTGGGCCTCCACTGAAAATAGGCTCTGTCCTAGTTGGAATTTTCCTGATGTACAAATGTTAAATAAATAAATTAAATAAATAAATAAAGCTACTCATCAAACAAAACAAGAATTAAACCAGTCAAATCCACTAAACTCCTTGGAGTTACAATTGACAACAAACTTAAATCTGAAAAACACCTAGCAGTAGCTATCAAAAAAGTCCATATCAAGCTAGCTTCACTCTATAGAATTAAGCCCTACCTAACTGATAGTACCAGACAATCCATCTCTAGAACTCACCTACTCTCAACCCTCTTATATACCGTGCCAATACTGACAAATCTAAGAAAAACAGACGTAAACAAACTGGAGACCTGCTATAATAAAATAGCTAGATTTGCCTCCAATTTCCCCTCTAAAACCCACCACTGTACAGCCCTACAGCAACTAAAATAGTTGGAACTCCCCAATCTATTAACCTTTAACCAGCTCACTCTAGCACATTCCACCCTCCATCAATACAACAACTGCCCAGCTCTCATGGACTTAATTTGGCCTCACACTAACTGTCAATCACTAAGATTCTCCAATAAACTCCTTCTGAAAGTAACTAAAACCAACAATAGCTATGGTGATTCCCTATACACTAACAAAATATCAACATCCTGGAATTCCATGCCTCAAAACATACACAACACCTCCAATACACCCATATTCAAACAACAACTTAGGGAACACTTAACCAACGCCTGGCTCTGCTCCTGTACCAAACCTGGCTAAGCACACCATCCCTCTATACCCTTAGTAAGCATTCCTGCCTTTATCCTTAACAACCCATCTACCTCTATTTCTAAATCCTTTTACTTCCTTCTGACCACTCCCTCTATCTCTTTATTCCAGAGACCAGTCTCAACAACCTACTTCATATTACACTATTTGACTACCACCCAACAGTTACTGTCCATATTATACTAAACAAATGCTATGGGCATCCACAGTGGTGCAGTGGTTAGCATTGCCGCCTCACAGCAAGAGGTTCTCCTGTTCAATCCTCGGCTGGGGCGCCTTCTGTGCGGAGTCTGCATGTCCTCCCTGTGGTTGCGTGGGTTTCCTCCGGGTGCTCCGGTTTCCTCCCACATCCCAAAAGACATGCTGCAGGTGGATTGGACACTCTAAATTGGCCCTAAGTGTGAGTGTGTGCATGTGTGTGCCTTCTGTGGAAGGTTGGGCGCTGGGCTGGCAACTCAACACCGTAAAACTCCACTGCCAATCATGAGTGGACAAGGTGATCCGCTGTGGTGACCCCTAACCGGGAAAAGCCAAAAGAAGAAGAAGAAGATTATACTAAACAAATTCTACACTCTGTTGCTCCAAAATGGCTCACTAAATGGCACGCTGCCTAGCTGCTTCCAATCAGTCTCTCTTCTGTGCATCAAAAAACTGTCTATGTCACAATTATTCAATATTTACATGGATTCACTTTCACTGTCATACTCTTACTATTGTATTGCTATATTTGTTTGTTACATCTGATTTTCACTGCAGTTCTCTTACAATGGTATTGCTATTTGTTTTTTTACATTGTATTTGCCTTGTAATAATTGTATGTATGTAGTGGAGCTTTTCTCCCCTGGGACTGAAAATTGGCCAAAAGCCCAGTCAGTCACACATTCCCAGTAAACAAATGTAAAATAAATAAATAAATAAGTGATCTAATAACAACAATGAATATTACCAACATAAGTGAAAATATCAGGTCATATGTGTTTGTCACAAGAGTATATGTAAGGTTACCACCCGTCATACTCAAATCCCATCATCAAAAAGCACCTGAAGAAGTGACTGCTGAACAGTTGTAAATACACTGAGCATCACACATGGTCAAGTCGTACTCCCATGTTTCATACCTGAAGTGTACTTTGAAGAAATCGCACCCAAATTCTCCCCCAGGCCATTTGTGTGCTTGTTATCCTTCAAATGCCATTGACAGGGTTGTTCACTGTTGAGGCTGGAACACACGAGATCTGAATTGGGTATGAATTCCTTGCCATTTTTCCTGATTTCCTCGAGAAGATATGGTGGGTGATATAAGGGTGGTGCTCAGTTTAGACCCCAAAGGTGGTGTCAGGAGGAGTCCAGGATCTGTGTTACACTTCCTGTAAAGTGCTATAGCGATAGGCTTCTGCAGGAAGACTATACCGTGTATCAGTACAATGCTGAGTCTTGGAATAGTTTGACCAAGGCTGTCACCAGTGCAGCTGACATTTTACTTAATGGTAAAACAGTTATAGTGACATGAAAGGCACAAGCAGGACCTCCTTAATTTATAGGAGGAAGAATTTAGAAATGCTAACAACCCTGAGTAAAGTGATTCATCACCAGCAAATGCAATAACATGGATTGCCAAGACATGCAATATTTCATCATTGCCAAGACATGCAATATTTCATTATGTTTTTTTTTCTGTTTTCTGTTCTGTACAGCTTCTGATGAGATTGAAAGGAATAGGGAAGCAAATCAGTACTGACTGGCATGCCTCAGAGAGGCACAGGGTAATTATGGCTTAGGTATGAATGCTAGCAAATCATAATATATTAGAAATGTAATTAACTTTATCAGATTTTAGGGTGTCAATTCATATGAGCTTGAGACACACAAAACTGAGTACGCATACTATATATATATATATATATATATATATATATATATATATATGAATGGATGGGTAGAAGTTTAGGTGAGTATGTATGTGTATGTGTGTTCATTAGGGGCTTTAGTGTGTGTTATGACTGTGATCTGTGTGTGTGTGAGGGACTGTGAAATGTGTGGGTGTGAGTTTCCTTTGTGTGTCTGTGCGATCTTTGAGTTAGAATATTTAAGTGGGGGCTGTGGGGGGCGCAGCCCCCCTGCTTATCTGTAGTGTAGGATTATCTGTTTGTGGGAAGACGTTGTGTGTATGTGTATGTGTATGTGTGTACTGTACGTGTATTGTATGTTCGGGATTTTAAATTTCACAGTTATGGGGTTTCGGTATTTAGTGTTTTCAGCTTTGTAAGTCCGCAATACTGAAATTCGGGATTTCAGTATTTCGGGATTACAAAGTGGATTCATCAGACATACATGCCTGCTCCAATAGCTCTCGTCTATTGCATTAAGCAATGTGTAAATCAATGTAGCTGTGTGTGGGTTCAATTCCAAACAGCAGCAATTAGCTTTTATTTCATGATAATATACAAAATCTTTTTTATGCAATCATTAATTGCCATTAAAATTTCAGTTTTTGCAAATGGATTTATTTAATTGGAATGTGCATATCATATATCATATATATATATATTATTCACCAAACTGTTTGCCTAATGTCTATAATATCAATGAGACTGATGTATTTTAGGACACATTTATGAATTCATAATTATACCTGGATGTGCCAAATGTTACCATATGTAACCATTTAATCTGGTCAAAAAACAGAATAACACATGGCCAGAGATGTCTTATAAAAGAAACACTCAGTTTTGGTCCTGTGATAAATGGCAGTAAATGGCATTTCAATTCATATAGCAAAAACCGAAGCTTTTACCTTCAACTACACTAGTGCGGTTATTGTCATGGAACTGTGCTTAGCACTGGTGTCCAACAGAAATATCGACTGATGGCTCTACCAGGAGACAGTTACTCTAATGTGTTTAATAGGCCGCAGGATGTCATGTACACCTTATGGGATGTTACAATTGCTATTACATTGATGAAATCTGAAACCTACATTCTCCTGTGTTCTGTCTTGCTCCAGTCTTTTGTAACTGTCCCTTCGAATGTGTGATTCTTACCATGTGATGTATGACTTACTTTGTGATTTGCTCAGATAATGCTTAGTTCTGTCGACTGCTTTTGTATATTATCAAAGGTTCAACTCCAGAAGTCTGTCAAACACTATTTAATGTTTTTCATAGTAATATCATGTGTGGAAGTGTTTGCTACATATGCTATTAACCCATTATCCTGTTTATGTCTTAATCATGGTTCTACTATCCTACCCCTGCTTGCTCCCTTTTTGAAACACTTTACTGTACATAGCATCTCTCTCTCTCCATCTCCCCCCACTGCGCTATAGAAATGTAGACCTATAGCACTATGCTGAACAGGCTGTAGATTTGAAGGTACATCATATGGGATGTTTCCACTGATATTACTGTTAATGTGGTTTGCTTCATATCGTTTTCATAGTCTCTTCAAATGTGTGTGCTTTAGCACCTGACATTTGCCTAACTTTGTGGTGTGATCAACTAATGATCACACCTATAGACTGTTGATGCAGATTGGCAGGTGTTTGACTCCAGCATCAGGTCTAAAATTGTGAACATTATCATTTCTCATTAAATTTTGATTTGTTAAATTATGGATACATAGGTTATTCCACCAACAGTACCCAACTTGGTCCTTTATGCCATTTGCAATCATCCCAACCTTGCTCATACCTTCCCAGGTATAAGTGGACAGCATCTGGTCAAAGCAAGGATTTCTGGAGGGATAGTTATACAACACTAGGCAAAGGTTAAAATAATTTCTCCTACACACTTAGAAGGTCCAACACATGATTGTTGACAGTCCAAGTATTTAGAGCAATTACTTCAACTGATAAATTTTATTTCTAAAACAGAATAACTTCAATTCAAAATCTTCCTTGAAAAAGAGACTGACCCCAGATCATTCCTTTTATAGGTTTTATTGGGACAAGCACTTTCATCCTTGTAGACTTCTTCAGATCCAGTTCTTACATCAGAGAGAGACAGAGAGATGTAAGAAGTGGATCTGAAGAAGTCCACAAGGATTATCCCAATAAAACCTATAAAAGGAATGATCTGGAGTCCATTTCTTTTTTGAAGGAAGAGCAGGTGGAAAATTTGGAAATGGGTTTATTTTGTTTTTAGAAATAAAATTACTTTGTTGAAGGGATTGCTCTAAATACTTGGACCCTCAGCAATCTTTTGTTGGAATTTTGGTTTGTCCTAATGCATATTCCCTGTATATGGCCAGGTTAGATTGGAGATAATAGAATCCCAACCTGTGGGTGACTTTTTGTTGTACTCACTTAGAAAGTGGTATGATTAAATCTTTAAAATTACCTGCATTTTCTGAAGTACATGAAGTTTGACACTAGATGTATGGTATCATGTAGTGACATAAGTGCTCAGTGATGTGATATAAACAAATAGGGGTGCATAAGGAACAGTGCAACATGCCTAAGTATTTATTTATTTTATTTACTTATTTTACATTTGTTTACCGGGAAAGTCTGACTGGACACAGGTACTTTTTCTGTGGAGGTCTGGGGAGAAAAGCATGTGGACAGTCAGCAAATATGAGGACAGTGTAAATATACCCCTATAATATCCATACAATGAATAATTTAATGCAATGATCATGACATGTAAATGATGATTCAGAAAACGTGAACATGACACACGTCTGTTCTGAAATGGCTTATAATCAGAACTCTCTATGCCTGCACTTCTTAGTTACAGAAAGCCTGGCATGGAGCACTATAGACCACTGCTAATTTGTGTTCTAAGTTCAAAACTTCAAAAAAATAATTACAGATGAACTAATAATACTTTGCCATCAGTCACACAAATGATCTTCTTAACAGTGCGCTTAAGGAAGTGATTTTGACAAATGAAAAGTATTGTTAGTGGCTTGTATTACTTCTATATATTTTAATGGCTTGTTGTACTCAGAATACACGAGTTCACTGTCTAAACACTACCAACTGTAAATTATGTTTGCCCTTCAGCACATTATACTTACAAATAATGTATAATGGTGTGGGACTTTTGGACACAGTTGCTGAGTAGTATGAAGTAGTGTACCTTCATATGTTTGACATGTATGTTTTATGTTTACATTGCACATTGTACACTCATATTAAGTATTTACAATGATGCACCAACTAATTCAGATTTGCATGCAATGATCTAGGCATAAAAAGCCAGGCATGCTTGGTTATCACTCCACTGATTGACATCTGTGATTATCATCCATTATATACATGGTCAGTACGTCATAATGTAGAACAGCTACATATCATTCACACTACCTCATTGCTCATGAATGAAATGATATATGAGTTACATGAGTAGTGTATCATTACTTGTGATAAACAACATTGCTGTTTTATCTGCTTGTAAATACACTTTCCTTTTCACCCAAACATTTCATGCACACTATCTGCTCTGCAACACACTAATGATATAATCCTTTCAAATATGCTCTATCTCAGACTTGTAGTAAGACTTCTCTGGCACTGGTAATGGATGCATTGTACTCTAGCTTGTGACTTAGGTGTTTGAATACCACAGTGACTGACTCGCATGAGTGTGATGAGTGTGTGTGTGTGTGTGTGTGTGTGTGTGTGTGTGTGTGTGTGTGTGTGTGTGTAAGAGTCTAGTGCTCAGTAGGAATGACTTCACCCACACATCTGATGTGTGCACTTCCACTTAGGAGAAACATTTGCACAGGGAGAGGGCCCCCCCATCAGTTTTAGTCCCTTTTAGCCCAAACAACTGTTTTGCAGCACACTGATGATGTAATCCTTTCAAATGTGCCCTATCTTGTTGTAGTCTGACTTCTGTGGCACTGGCAGTTGATACAATGTAATCTAGCTTGTGTACCTACGTAGGTAGGTTTCAAACCCAAAAGTGACTGACTAGTATGAGTGTGTGTGACTCTAGAACTAAGTAGGAATAACTTGAACCACAGACCTGATCTGTAGATTTACACTGGGAGCAAGCTTCATGATTGGCTTCAGTCCCTTTTAGCCCAAACTGCTGCTTTACAACACACTGATGATATAATGCTTTTGAATGTGCTGTATCTCATAATTGCAGTCAGACTTCTCCTGTGGTACTGATTGTTGATACAATGTACTCCATCTTATGTACTCAGATGTTCAAATCCAGCAATGACTGACTCATATTAGAGTGTGTGTGTAACTCTAGTGCTGGGTAGGAATGGCTTCACATCTGATGAGTACATTTCCATTCAGGAAAAATATTTACACTAACATAGGGCTCCCCATCAGTTTGTTTATTTATTTTTATTTTATTTTGAAATTGTTAACTGGGATTGAGCACTGATCCATTGAACCCATTTCAGTCTCAGTCCATGACATTATCTATTGACAGAGAATGACAAAATGCAATGTATACGTATATTATATATAAAGTATGTGTCATAGTTGGCTTGAGGGTACAAAGACAATAGATAAATGACAGTATATACAGAGTGACTGAAAAAACACAGTATATACATGCATTATAGAGTGACATCAGAGTTGGTATGCTAAAAGAATCACATTCAAAAACAGAGTCAGTGCAAGATATGTAGACAGAAGAAGGGAATGAAGAGGTTAAGTCATATGACCAAAGAGACAGCAGTTGCATTTTCCTAGAGTCCTGAAATGTGGTTTTATTTGTGAATGGAAAATGGGGTAAGAGGAATGCTCTTTAAGAAAAGAAGGGACAGATTATAATAATTTGGGATCAAGGACTGACAAAGCATGGTCTGTCCAGTGAATCCTAATTTGGGGGGGTGGGGTTGGAGGACATGAGGATGTCTAAGGTTTTATATTGATGCATCTCTGAATAGCCTGGAAGTTAGTAGGTGGAAAATGTCATTCCTGATAAGTTTAAGTAGTTGAGAGGCAAGTAGAAAATCAGCATGTTGCTTCACAGGTAGACAGTTAGTTTTTTCAATGGTTTTGCAGTGGTGTTCCTTTCTTCAGGAGGGAGTGATAAATCTGCAAAGGACATTTGAAATGGGTTAAATAGTGGATATCTTTGTTTTAGAAGCTAGAGCAATTAGCATGAGGCAATATTCTAGCTTAGCCAGTAAGATACGTTTACCTATGGCATTTCTACAGGGTCTGGATAGAAAAGGGGATATCATATTAGCCCAGAATAGCAGAATGTTTTTTGATGTGTAGTGTGCAGAGTTTCAGTCCTTTTTAGCCCAAACAGCTGCTTTGCAACACGCTGATAATGTCATGCCTTCAAATATGTTCTTTCTTAGACTTACATACATAGATACAAATATTTCAAGCATGGGCATTAATGCCCTTCTAACTTGCCAATATAACAAAACACTTGTCCCCATAATAAGTGTCCAGGCTGTTTTTAAAAATATCTAAACTAGTACTTGCTTTAATGTAATTTGGTAGTCTGGTCCATGTATCAGCTACTCTCTCAGCGAATCAATTAGTAGATTTCTCATTCCTGTAGAACCTTCTACATAGGTTGTCTGATGATTCTCTACTAGTTTGATGACCCCAAACATTCCCAGAGGTAGTTGTCTCTAAATGCCCTATATACATGCATAAGATCTCCTCCTAAATATCTATAAGAGACACTGTACAAGTTCAGATATTTTAATCTTTCATAATAACCTGAACATTCACATCCATGGATGCCCTTGGTATATTTCTGCTGTCCTCTTTCCAGTTTATTCATAGGTTCATACTGAGCTAACTGCCCTTGCAAGCCATTTTAAGCCTAGCCAATTATCCCTTGTGAGACTCAAACCCTGCACCTTTTGTTTGTAAGGCAAACACCTTAACCATTAGGCCACCCTCCCAACTTACTTTACTTGTGCTTGTTTTCTTATAAGTTTTCCATATTGTTATTCCATGCTCAAGTTTGGGTCTAATGTAACTAACAAACAATGGAGTCATCATTTCTGATTTCCTGGATTTTATAAATCTTTTTATACAACATATAGTTCTAGAACTATCGTTAACCAATTGGTTGAAATGATTAAAAAACTCACATCTGGATCTACCCATATACCTGGGCCATTAAATGAGACTACAGTTTAAATCACTGTGTGCTGTGTTAAATATTAACCTTTCAATTTATGTATTTGAAATCTCATAAGCTTAGTTTTTTATATATTTATCAGCATATTATTCTCCTGTGCCCAAATGGTCAATTTAGTCAACTTCTTTTGCAGACATGCCTTATCTGTAACACATGTAATCAGTTTACCCAAATTTCAGGTCATTTGGATATAGACTGTAGAACACCTCAAATGAAAAAGTTAGGTCTGAAAGATACAATCTAAACAAGTAAGGGCCTAGGACAGAGCCCTGTGGGGCACCCTGACTGTAACCAAGAATTTCACCTGTCCAGCTTCTACATAGGTTCATAGGTTCATAGGTAGGTACTAGGCTATCGGCCCTATGGCCTATACAAGCCCAGCCAAAAAGGTACCCTGGCTTTTGCCACCCAAGAAAATAATTTTCCTGTGCCACTGTCGAGCAGAGCCACAGAAGTGATCCCCGGGGTGAATTTCCTATTTCCCATCCAATCATCAAGATTTTTCTTGAAGAGTGCTAATGAGGAGCTTTGTTTGATATAGATGGGTAGTTTATTCCAGAGTATAGGAAGTCTCTGAGACAGGAATCTATCCCTCCGGTATGTTCTGTTTATTGTGGTGACAAGGTTTAGGTCCCTAGAGTGTGTAGCTCAGAGGGATTGGGATTTCTTTAAGTGGAGCATGTCTAACAGCTCTGGGTTTGACATAGCTTTGTATGTTAGGTAGAGATAACCTCTGAGTAGGCGATATGCGAAGGAGTAAAGCTGGATTTTTTTGAGACGGTCTGCGTAGGGCATCTGTTTGAGGCCAGTAATCCTCTTTGTGAGGTATTTCTGCAGCCTTTCCAGTTGTTGTAGATGTCTTGTGAGGTACATACCAAAAGGGGCGTTGTACTCTATAATGGGTCTAATGATCGATGAGTAGAGGGGAACAATTACCTCTTTTTTTCTGGATGAGAAACCTTTTGTGAAGAGGTGTGCCACGTAGAAGGATTTCCTGACTACTGTGGCGATGTGATTATCAAAGGAGAGACTACTGCCCACCTGTGTCCCAAGGTCTCTTATCACACTTTCGGTGTTAAGTATACTACCGCCTATGTTGTAGTTCATAGGTACAGAGTTTTTACCAAAGGGGTGACAATGCACTTTTTGATATTGAGCTTGGGGCCATGGCTTTGACACCAGGCATCTGTCTCAGTGAGGCCCTTTTGTAGGATGTCCACATCATTAGGAATTTCGATTATGGCTCCTAGTTTGCAGTCATCTGTGAACTTCATTAGCCAAAGACCTTCTGTGTTAGACTGTACTTCAGAGAAGTAGATACCAAACAGGAGAGGACCCAGGACTGAATCCTGTGGTACTCCACTTGTCACTGGTCTGAAGTTAGATTTGGAGTCTGCTACTTTCACAGTGTGGGTTCTGTCAGTGAGCCAGTTGGCAACCTATCTTGTGACATAGGGATTTATACCTAGTTTAGTGAGTTTCTCTATAATTCCAGAGTGGGGGATGGTGTCAAAAGCCTTGGCAAGATCTAGCTAGGCTGTGTGAACCACCTTACCTTCGTCTATGGCTTTGGTGACCGCTTCAAAGAAGTCTATCAGGTTTAGGAGACATGATCTGCCTTTTACAAACCCAAACTGGGTGGTGTCCAGAGTTTGGAGATTACCAATGTCTTTGTTTATAAGTTCCATGATGATACTTTCCATGGCCTTGCAGTCCAGGCTCGTCTGGCTAATGGGACGGTAGTTTCTGGGGTCCGTGGTGGCTCCCCCCTTGTGGAGTGGGATAACCATTCCTGTGCGCCATTCAGCGGGCACAAAGCCTGAGGTGAGGCTATGATTGAACATGATACTTAGGTGGGGTGCCAGTTCATTCTATAGTTCGTGTAGAACACAGCCTGGGATCTTGTCTGGTCCCATGGATGCTGTGTTCTTGGCTTTGGAGAGTGTGGTTTTTACCTGTGCAGCCGTGATTACAGGAACTTTGCATTCTTCCGGTATAGAGATGGGCTCTTTAGCGGGTGAGAGGGGGGTAAAGTTAGCACTGAACCTATCTGCCAGGATGTTGGCAATATCAGTTGGGTCTGTATATTTAGTGCCATTGTGCTGTAACTCAGAGCAGATATGAGTGTTACCATTGAGATTCTTGACATAGCTATAGAATGCTTTGTGGCTGTCTTTAGAACCAGTGGTGATTTTGTTTAAGTAACTAGCTTTGGAGGATTTTATAAGGGATCACAGCTTCTTACTGAGGTTGACCAGGGAGCTCCTCCACTCATGGGATTTTACTCTCTTTTGCAACAGTTTCTTCCTTCTGTTGAACAGTTTCTTTACGGCAGGGGACCACCAGATTGGCTTCCTTTTTTTGGAGGATAGCGTCTTGGTTTTGTTTGGGATAGCACAATCCATGCACTTGTGTAAGTGCTTATAAAGTGTAATTGTCTAGGTTTCAGTAGTCATAACTGTATTTGGGGGGCAGGGGCAGGATCTGGATATCTAGGGTAATTAGCTTATGGTCAGATCGGACCAATGAGGCATTGACTTTAGGTGTGGAACACCGGTCACTCATGTTGGTAATGACTAGATCTAGGATATTGTTGCCCCTGGTGGGGGTGTGGATAAGTTGATCCAGGGCATTGAAGTTTATGAATTCCAGAAAGGGTTGAGCGAAGGAGTTGGTACGTGAGTAGTTTCCCCAGTTAATGGTGGGGTAGTTGAAATTGCCCATTATTAGGGTGTTTGGTTGAACCCTAATATTTTCCAGTACTTCAAGAAAAGAGGAGTGGGAATACTGGGGCATGGTGGAGGATCTGTAACAAGCTACAATTTGGATTGCAGTTTTGCCCAGAGTTAGTTACACTTGGATAACCTTGGCTGCATTATGCTGACCAACTAGCCTGGAGTTGTGGATATCCTTAATGAATATGGACACACCTCCGCCTTTGGTGTTCCGGTCCAGGTTACATGGCCGAAAAGTGTGGTATGAGTTATAGCCTGGTAGTGCAGGGGTACTCTCTGGAGCCTTGAACCAGGTCTCAGTCACTGCACAGATATCGATGTTCTCCATTTTAAGGAGTGCCTCGAGTGAGTGCATTTTGAGATTTAGACTTCTAGTATTGAGTAGCATCACCATCAGTTTTTGCTTGCCTTTTCCTGTTACAATGGTGAATTTCTCATTTGAACCTTGCCTAAAAAAGGCACTATAGGGGCGGCAAGAACCTTAACCAGTATCCGGAACCCCAGGGGTGACAGGTGCAGGCCATCTCTGGCAAAGCATCGTGGTCTGTCGACCATGTCATCCCAGGCAGACAGATACTGGATCCCTTTAGAATGACGCCAAAAGCTTAGCCAATTGTTTAAGTCAATCATTTTGTCCTTGTACTGCGGTATCATTCTGGGTGATGGCAGAATGCTACTCAGGGCTAGGGTCATACCTGCCTGGGCTACAAGATCAGAGAGCTCTTCCATATCTCTTTTCATGTAGTCCAGGGAGGTACATCTCAGGTCATTCACACCAACATGGACAATGACAGAGTCATACTTGTTGTGGAGTGACCTGAGTGTGTGGGTTATGTGGTCGATCCTGGCACCCGACAGGCAGCTGACAGTAACCTTCTCCTTGTTTACCCTGGTGAGTGGGACATCAGTGTGCCTGACTATAGAGTCACCTATGACTAGTTTATTGGGTACGTTGTTTTGCCTTATTGGCTGTGGTTGAGTGGCACACTGAGTCTGCAGGCTATGTGTCATTTAGGTTGTGTTGGGGGGTGGAAGTTGCTTGCATTTCTGCTTTGGAGGTCTCTGTTGCTTGAGCAGATTATTATTGAGAGCCTCCGTGAATGTTTTTGTGTTTCTATGTGTGAATTTTGGTGGTGTAGATTTAGTGAGACTATATGATGAGTGTGGTGTGGTGAAAGTGTTTACCTTCTCCTCTTGACTGCCAAGTTTAGTCTTGGTTGGAGAGAGCTTTACCTCCAATTTGGCTAGATAAGTGCATCTCTCACAGGTTGTAGTGTTGGGTGGTAGGAGGAGAGGATTGTCTGTGTACATGAGGCAATTTCTACATTGCCCCAAGATGCCCAGAATCATCAGATAGACAGGAGAGAACACTGGGAGCTGACCCTTGGACATGCATGAATAAAAAGTTTTTTTCCTCTAGATAAGTGAGGAAAGTGAGTACAAGAGCTGTTTTTCTATAAGCAAGTGAGGAAAGTAAGTACAAAACTGTTTTCCTCTAGGTAATGAGGAAGGTTGAGTGCTGTAGTAATTAGTAGGTTATTTAGTGCTTACAACAAGTTCTGAACAAGTGCTGATCACAAAAAAGCAAATTCAAGTGCTAAAACTAAGAATATGCATCTGGACTAAACTAGTTACAGGAAAGGGGGGAAATGTGCAAATGTGGGCTTTTAAATCAGAAAGTTGAGAGAGATGGAAAAACTGCCCAAATGGCCAATAACTACAATTTCTGGTCCAGAACCACTCCTTATGTGGTAGATAGGTTACCTAGTGCTTAGCACTCACACTGATAAGCTAGAAGGCTTCCCTCCAACACAGAAAGCTTGGGGGGGCTTAGAAGCTTACATACAGTCCTGGATACAGTAAATCTGAATCTGGACTACACTAGTTACAGGAAAGGTAGGAAACAGGCTTAGATTTTTTTTAATGCAGAAAAGTAGCTAAAACAGCAGTAAAAACAATTCAAATGCATGTTAGACCAAACAGTTTAAAAAATTGCAATTAACTTGAAAATGGCTAAAAACAAGTGCAGAAGGAGTCTATTAGGTAGAATGAGGTAAAGAGATGGGACTAGGGGGAGTGTCCCAGATCAAATCTACAGTGGGGGTGGGCAACTGCAAAAGCCTCCAAATTTAAACAACAAGACAGGAATAGGGAAGGTGAGTAGGGGAAAAACACCACCTTCAGCAGAGATCTGAAAAAACTATACAGTGAAGCAAAAATAACAGTGCACAACTCTGAAGTCAACCAGCAATGATATACAATTAGTCAAGCAACAATTAACAGTACACAACTCTGAAGTGCCAGAAAAATATACTTAACTCTGTATATCTCCAGATAGTTTGAAGAGCACTCTGTCAGGACACAGGAAGGCTCCAGCAATGATATGCAGGCTGTTACCTATACTTGCCATTTCCTATTTGTAAGCCTCGAGGTAAAGCTCTCTCTTAGCTATCCATCTTATCAAGGGTACATCAATGCCTAGTTGTACTAATTTAATGAGTGGTGTTTTGTGTATGACCCTGTCAAGTGTTGAAGTTAAATCTATATAAATTACATGACAGCACAATTTTCATTCATAGCTATTATTATATTGCTGTGTGGAGTCTGTATGTCCTCCCTGCGATTGAGTGGCCTCTGAAAGACATGCGTGAATGGGTGTGCCTTTGCTGAAGGTTGGGCATTGGTCTGGAAACTCGGCACCATAAAATATCTACTGCCAATCATTAGCGGACCGGAGTTCCGCTGTGGTGACCCCTAACCGGGAAAAGCCGAAAAGACAAACAACATTATATTGCTATAGAACATCATGTTACAGGTGGTAATAGATCTACTTTTCTATTTTCTACATATGCATACTGATACATGGTTTCAAGTCTCAGCCTATCCAGTTCTGACAATAACTTATCCAATATTACCTCCTCCATTATTTTTCCACAACATTAAAGTAGACATAAGGGTCTATATGACTCTGAGTTTGTCCTACTCCCCTTCCCTTAAAGATAGTTTTAATAAGCACATCTCCAGGCTTGAGGAAACTCCTTATATTTGTATGACCTAGTGACTCATAAGTGTAATGGTACTTACTTAGAATTTCTTTTTCAAAAGTTTCCACAATCCTTCTGCATTTTTTCCACTGAACACATCACTGCAGTTAATTTTACACAGTGACTGTTTTGCTTCCATTTTATCTGTAATTAGCCTTTTGTGCATTGGTTTAGATTTCATTTTGTCAGAATTATCTAGCAACAAATTAACCTTTATAACCCCATGATCGCTATACATCAACAGTAGTAAACTTGACTTGAAGTAACAGTAATTTCTTTAGGAACACAGACATTGTCTAGTATGTTCAATTCCCTGGTAGTTTTTTTTACAATATGAAGCAATTGCTGTTCCTGAATATACATTGTGAATAATTTTCTTACTAATGTTGTTGAATCAATAATAGTCCAGTCTGTTTCTGGTAAATTTAAATCCCCAGCTAATATTATTCTTCCCTCCTGGGTTTCATGCAAGAGATGTATGAATGCCTCTAGGTCATCTGCACTTGACTTTGGTGGTCTGTACACTTCAACAATTGTTACATGCTCCAGGGTTGTCTTTATTGTCACATTTACACAGTCTATAGTATTGGTGTTATCACTGAGCATGTAATAATCACAGATCTCATAACAATCTTTAGTCCCTATCATAACACCTCCACCTGATTTTTTGTTAGAATTTCTGCTACAGTAAAAACTTTATACCTTGAAGGAACTGGTTTCCAGTCATTGTTCTTTGACCATGTTTCACAGACAATAACATCAGTCTTGTAGGAACATAGCAAATTTTCCAATAAAAAAATTATTATTAATGCTCCTAGCATTAACAACCATCAGAGATGCATCAAATGTTGTTATCTGTGAACTGTTAAAATTTCGACCTGGCAAAAGACCTGCTTAGTGTTTGTCAAATATTGTAAAATATCTGCTGCAAATATTCCCTCCACTGATCTTGCAAATGCATGCCATCCTGTCTGAACACATCTGTCCAAAATTAGGTTGGATGCGATACACATTTCCATTTTTTTAAAGCAGGACATTTTTTTTCCATGTAGGTATTTACCTAAAAAAATCTTCATTCATGGTAACCTATCTTTTCTATATGTGATTTGTGAAAGATATGCCCTAACACAAGTACAAGCTATACTATCTAAGAGGGCTGTAAGGTTCCTGTTAGCAGTCAGAGAGTCTTTGTGGATGAGATCATTTCTACCAACATGAATAAAAACAGATCCATACTTCCTTACATTAAGGTGTTCCAAGGCTTGTCTCACATCTTCTATTTTTGCTCCTTGCAAGCATAACACTATTCAATGTTCATTATCTTCTCTGCAAATATAAGTATCAGTTTCTCTAATAATTGAATCTCCAATTACAAGAATATCTTTTATGACCAGATCTGAAGAATCTTCAACTTCTAATACAATAATATCTGCTCTATCAATTGCTACAAAGGAATGATCTTCATCACCATTAGTCTTATAAATCCCACCGTTTTCATTGTGTATTAAATTTGCAAGTATACAATTCTCATCCAGCTGGCTTTGTACATCCACAGCTTGAGCCATGTTTTCAACATCTGTCTTTCTCTACTTTTTTCTTACAGTAATGTTCTTCAATCCTTCCATGTTCAGTTTTGGTTTCTTCCTTTTCACCTGCCCCTTGCCTCTTTTTTCTACCTTCTGTTTTGGAAAACTGATGCTTTTTTCTGTAAACTGAAAGTTTTCTGATAGAAAAATGTTATTATTCCCTGTAATCTGTATGTTACATAACAAAGCAGTATCCTTTTTAGTACATATTCTCCTTATTTTACAGACATTAATCAGTTTATTTTTCTTTCTTGTTATTTGTTGTAAACTTCTTCCTTTCTTTCTTTTTCTTGTTTCCTTCTAAACACTCCAAATCCTCAGACTGCTGAATACTTGCATCCAGAATTCCTAAGTTGTCAGAGGCATCATCTTGCTTTATAGGGGTTGAGTGATCTTTACAGACAATAGACACATCATTTCCTAAATGTGTTCTATTTGCTCTTTGCCTATTATTTATCTTACCAGTCTAGTCATTAATATATGTAACAACAGTTCTCCAAGCTGTGCCAACTGCACAAGTGCAATAATCAGTAAGTCTAGATTTACTAATAATGGTAAGCAAGTCATTCAACTTTTGACATGAGGAACACAGATCACCAGTGTTTATCAGGTGTTACCTTTAAATATGCATAGGAATTATTACACTGTACAAGATATTTGTGTTTTAGCAAATCATTAATTGCATACTCATTTAAAAATTCATATTCAGTTTCAAATTAATAAAATATTTTAAAGGAAAAGCATAATCAAAATCAGTAACAGAAGAATTCAAAGAGAACTTAAATCAACTTCTATGACAAAAATCACACAAGTAATATACAACTAAATACTAAAGTAAGTACAGTAAAGTTGTTCAGACTGTACAACTTCTGAAAGTCAGACAAAAGCTGTAATTCCTTTCTGTGTGTAGTAGCGTCGGCTCACAATCCATTGCAGTCACACTTTTCTTAACAGTAAAGATAAAAAAATCACAAACCAAGATTTGATTGTTTAGATAAGCTCTGGATTGTCCTCTCTGCAATCTCTGTGATTTTATGGCTGACTTTGCCCCTTGGGATGGCTAGAGCTTACCTGTCTAAAACCTATCCCTTTCTAACAACCAATAGTAAAAATTAATGGTAAAACAACAACATATAAATCAAAGTAAATCTTCTTGTCTACAAGCTATCCCTTCCTTCCTACAAATAGTGAAAAACAGTGATAAAAATAAAATATAAATTCAAATAAAACTTCTCTTACCAGCCAACTCCATAGTAAATGACAAACCAATGTCGGAATGTTTAGATAAGCTCTGGATTTTTCTGTCTGCAGTCTGAGTGAATTTATAGCTGACTAAATCCCTTGGGATGGCTAGAGCCTGCTGTAAAACATTGCCTGTGGTACTTGTAACCAATACAAAGTTTTCCAGGGTGTGTACTTAGATAGGCAACTGTTCAAATCCAGCACAGACCAACATCATGTTAGTGTGGTGGCATAACACACTGCCTTATCCAACATTCCCCCAAAATCTCTCCATCCTTACAGGCCTTTCAGCACATTGATGAAGTCACCCCATTCAAATATGCGTTCAGTGACCCTTGAGGTAAGAGTTCCATTGTGGTGCATGCAGTTAATACATGAGTTCTATAGTATTTTGGCTTAGATAAGCAAGTGTTAAAATATGGTAATTAATATATATATATATATATATATATATATATATATATATATATATATATATATATATATATATACAAATCAATATTGACTGAAAAAAGTGGTTTACATAACAGACAATGATATGGCTACCTTACAGGTATGTGAACAGTAACATGGCTAAAGCCTTTTGAACACTCAAAAGAAATTTTAGAGGATACATGACCATTCAAAACATTGCTTAGTTCAGACCTTGAAGTGTGTTCTTTCTGACACCCTGACACATGTACATTCAATTCTCCTATGGCAGAATCAGATACTTCACAGCTCTCTAGAGTGTGGAGCTTGATAGACATGGATTTCAATCTGGTAAAGTTTGTCTTTCAGACAGGAATGGATTACTCAAACAATGGTGATATGGCACACTTACTGGGCTACAGCTTTTTTGAGGTCTCAAACTACATTTTAGGGGAGCCATAACCATTCCAACACACTATTACTATAATCCCTTCAAGTATGTGCTTCATGACACATCAGATATGATTCTTTCTATGGTGTCAATGGTTGATATACAATGCTGTGAGGTATGATCTCAGGCAGGTGTTTTGAGTATTGTTATGCAACTACTGAGTATGCCAGATAATCCTTACAGGGGAGTATTTGCTTCCCCAAAATGAATGCTATTTATTATAAAATTTAATGAAAACATTCACTTATGCCTGTTATTATTTTTTCACAATAAAGTGATTAAATCATGGGAGTGTGGCCAAGATGGTGACAGGCTAACAGCTTAGTTTCTCATCTCTGCTATTTGAGTTATATTTCTGACAGGAATTATTAAGTTTTTGACATTGTATACTCTTCAACTTTAGCCAAGCAAAACTCAAAAACTTGTAAAAAGACTTAAAGATAATCCGCAATTTAAATAAAACGGAATTGAACAAACTTGGTAAAAAAACTGCATTTATTCCTTATACTGAGCGCTTTCACCCACAAGCATCGTGGGTTTCTTCAGAGTTACATAAAAGACCAACTGCTAACTGTTTTATACATACAATAACCTATCATATTGTTCAATCAATCAACAATTAGTTAAATTTCTTTTAATTGAATATATATACACCCTTTCTTAAAGAAATATATGTAAATTGTTCTATTGATATTATAAGAAAAACGCCTTTGTGAAAAAACTGTTTGATGTAGTTATATGAATGTTAAATATATATAAGAACACTTTCAAATATACAAAAAATGTACAAAATGTATACAAAAAACATATGTATAAAAAACATTGTTCTTACTTCATTGTAAAATTTACTGTTGTAATTATTAATAAAGTAAAAACACATAACTAAATAAATTTTATACTTTGTAAGACAACCCTAAATAGTCCATAAAAAGACTTGACATGTTTAAAAAAAAGACTTAAACTAATTTTCTAAAAATATCCTACATATTGTGAGTATGTTTAATTTTAATTTTATTTTTATTTTTTTTTTTTTTTTTTTTTTGTTTTGACCCACCAAAAATACATATGTTTAATATTTGACTATTATGTTCTAAATTAATTTACAAGTAAGCTAATAAATGTTTTAATGTTTAAATGTTATTGGATTTCATTTTTAAATAACTAACAATGGATATGTGTTCGTTTATACCAGGTTTCACAGAAGAATTTAATCTTAACTGCCATAAACTCTCATAGCCTCAAGTAGTGTGTTGACATCACCTTCATTGTTTCTAGTATCTGGTATCCTATCTATAACAAAGAAAAGAAACTTCTTAAAATCCTTACATGTTTTACTGTGTGTGTATAGGAGTTGGTCGTCCTTTTATTTTAATGTCTCTATTATGTTCTGCAATCCTCTCTTTTAACTTTCTTTTAGTTTTGCCTATATAGAATGCAGAACATGATAGACATGTAACAAGATAAACAACCAACCTTGTGTTGCAGTTAACGTGCCCTGGACATCTAATTGTACAGTTGTACCTTTTACTGTTAAGGGCCATCATTTATATATCTACAACACTTACAAAACCCACACTTTTTCATTTTAGAATTTTTAAATATAGTCTCATTTTCAAAACAGTCCTTTAAATTCCTACCTCTACAAAACACAATTGTAGGTGCATTCCCTATGTGTTGTAGAACATCTATTTGGTTGTTGAAAACTTTTCAGTATACTTCTTTTATACTTTCCGTAATATGATGTATATTATCCGTAGGGAATAATAAAGGCACCTGCTTTCTTAGAATTTGGGACTTCATCTTGAGTTCTTTTTAACATACCGTAATAATATAGGTCTGAATACACTCACCTCTTCATATTTATTTCTTCAATGATGTTGTGTATTAATTTCCTAGGATACCCCTATCCAGAAACATATTTGATAAATTTTGATTTCCAAACTGAATTCTTTTTCTTCACTAATTATTCTGGAAAGTCTAACCATTTGGCCTTTTACCAAATTCCGCTTCTGAAAATAGGGATGACAGCTTTTAAAATGCAAGTATGAATTTGAAAAAGTTTTTTTACGATAAATACTTGATTCAATACTTTTTTCAACCTTGTATAATTTAATATCTAGATATAAACAAAAATCATAATTCATAGAATATGTGAATCTCAAAAATGTTGTTGTATTCTCCAAATACTGTATGAATTTTTGCAAAGAATAAACCTTCATCCAAAGGGATAACAGAAAATAAGTTAACTATGTCTATCGAACAGGAAGGATTACGCACACAGGATGACGGACATGCTTAACGATGAAAAAACATATAAAAGGGTATCCAAATATGACATAACAAAGGCTTACACCATGGTTGACTGGATTTTATATGACTTTTTGCTTGAAAATATTATTACAAAAAATGAATATGAATATCTTACTGTCGATTATCCAGTCACACCAACAATTTTCGGGATACCCAAAATACATAAAAGCATTTCAAACCCCCCCTTGAGACCAATTGTCTCAGCTAAACATTCAAAGATGGAAGCCATAGCACATTATGTGGATGTGAGTTGCAAGGACATTTTGGGTAACATCAAACATATATTGAGGGACTCATGGCACTGTTTAGAGTTGTTAAAAGAATATAACAAAGAAAATTTGGATAAGGTTCATATGGTTACGATAGACATAGTTAACTTATTTTCTGTTATCCCTTTGGATGAAGGTTTATTCTTATTTGAGAAAAGTTTGGAAACCTTTGGTGATTTTCACACGGTTAAAAGGAAACTAATAGTGGACATGATGGAAATGGTATTAAAAAACTATTTTTTTCATCATGAAGGTGAACATTATCAACAGAGTTCGGGAGTGGCTATGGGAGCAAGATGTGCTCCCACATATGCCAACCTGGTTTTGGCCATGTGGGAGAAACAACAAGTATTTACAAGCCCTTTTTGGTCCCAAATAGACCTATATTTGAGATTTCTGGACGACATACTAATTTTCTGGACAGGAAATAGGGATGACTTGCAAAAATTCATACAGTATTTGGAGAATACAACAACATTTTTGAGATTCACATATTCTATGAATTATGATTTTTGTTTATATCTAGATATTAAATTATACAAGGTTGAAAAAAGTATTGAATCAAGTATTTATCGTAAAAAAACTTTTTCAAATTCATACTTGCATTTTAAAAGCTGTCATCCCTATTTTCAGAAGCGGAATTTGGTAAAAGGCCAAATGGTTAGACTTTCCAGAATAATTAGTGAAGAAAAAGAATTCAGTTTGGAAATCAAAAATTTATCAAATATGTTTCTGGATAGGGGGTATCCTAGGAAATTAATACACAACATCATTGAAGAAATAAATATGAAGAGAGTGAGTGTATTCAGACCTATATTATTACATGGTATGTTAAAAAGAACTCAAGATGAAGTCCCAAATTCTAAGAAAGCAGGTGCCTTTATTATTCCCTACATGGATAATATACATCATATTACGGAAAGTATAAAAGAAGTATACGAAAAAGTTTTCAACAACCAAATAGATGTTCTACAACACATAGGGAATGCACCTACAATTGTGTTTTGTAGAGGTAGGAATTTAAAGGACTGTTTTGAAAATGAGACTATATTTAAAAATTCTAAAATGAAAAAGTGTGGGTTTTGTAAGTGTTGTAGATATATAAATGATGGCCCTTACGTAACAGTAAAAGGGTACAACTGTACAATTAGATGTCCAGGGCACGTTAACTGCAACACAAGGTTGGTTGTTTATCTTGCTACATGTCTATCATGTTCTGCATTCTATATAGGCAAAACTAAAAGAAAGTTAAAAGAGAGGATTGCAGAACATAATAGAGACATTAAAAATAAAAGGACGACCAACTCCTTATACACACACAGTAAAACATGTAAGGATTTTAAGTTTCTTTTCTTTGTTATAGATAGGATACCAGATACTAGAAACAATGAAGGTGATGTCAACACACTACTTGAGGCTAAGGAGAGTTTATGGCAGTTAAGATTAAATTCTTCTGTGAAACCTGGTATAAACGAACACATATCCATTGTTAGTTATTTAAAATGAAATCCAATAACATTTAAACATTAAAACATTTATTAGCTTACTTGTAAATTAATTTAGAACATAATAGTCAAATATTAAACATATGTATTTTTTGGGTCAAAAAAAAAATAAAAAAAAAACAAAAAATAAAAATAAAAATTAAAATTAAACATACTCACAATATGTAGGATATTTTTAGAAAATTAGTTTAAGTCTTTTTTTTAAACATGTCAAGTCTTTTTATGGACTATTTAGGGTTGTCTTACAAAGTATAAAATTTATTTAGTTATGTGTTTTTACTTTATTAATAATTACAACAGTAAATTTTACAATGAAGTAAGAACAATGTTTTTTATACATATGTTTTTTGTATACATTTTTTGTACATTTTTTGTATATTTGAAAGTGTTCTTATATATATTTAACATTCATATAACTACATCAAACAGTTTTTTCACAAAGGCGTTTTTCTTATAATATCAATAGAACAATTTACATATATTTCTTTAAGAAAGGGTGTATATATATTCAATTAAAAGAAATTTAACTAATTGTTGATTGATTGAACAATATGATAGGTTATTGTATGTATAAAACAGTTAGCAGTTGGTCTTTTATGTAACTCTGAAGAAACCCACGATGCTTGTGGGTGAAAGCGCTCAGTATAAGGAATAAATGCAGTTTTTTTACCAAGTTTGTTCAATTCCGTTTTATTTAAATTGCGGATTATCTTTAAGTCTTTATACTCTTCAACTTTGTAGATTATCTTCTTTTTAAGATTTTCATAGATTATATCTGAAATGTATATCTTCAAGAATCTTAATTCCTGTCAACATTCAACCAGAAATGTTTTTGTTTATTCTTCAGAATGAGTTATTCAAAAGTTAACTGTCAGGACTTGTTGTTAAAGAAGGAACTGCAATCAGTTCTTACTAGCATATCAGATCTCTTGAGGAAATTGGATAAAATGGACAGTACATTAGATAATTTCAAAGAAAAATGCAAAAAACAAATGGAACAGTTACATTTAATAATGCAACAGAAGACTCATATGTCAAATATGGAAGATACACTAAAAGATATAGAAGGAAGAGTTTCAGAAGAAGAAAATAATGTTGAATTTTTATTAAAGCAAAATACCTCTTTATTAAATAAAATAGATGACCTTGAAAATAAGTCTAGAAGGAACAACATTTGCACCTATGGTTTGCCTGAAAAAACAAAAGGTGACAATATGGTTAAGTTCATCACAACCTGGTTCCCTAAGACTTAGAATCTACCTGAGTCTTTATCGTATGGTATTGAAAGAACACACATGTCTCCTGTGGTATCTTCATCATCAAAAAATAAATAA
>NC_056745.1:457168804-457231304 GCF_019279795.1 Protopterus annectens
ATGTCATTATTTAACTTTAAGGTATATCATTATTATGTTACTCATTTATAGATGTTATTGACTTATTGTACTTTTTTCTTATAATCTTGATTTATTACAAATGAGCACAGAGGAGAAATAGAAAATTATTTAATTAAAAAGAGGAATAATAATTTGTTTTATTTTATGTTAGGGGAGGGGAAGTGAAGTGAAACAATAGTGCATGTGATATTTTAATATAGAGCTGATATATATGTGTGTGTGTGTGTGTGTGTGTGTGTGTGTGTGTGTGTGTGTGTGTGTGTGTGTGTATACATACATATGGCTTCTTGAGGCCCAGTTAATTTGAATTGTGCATTCTCCTTATATTGTTTTTTAGGTATTAAATGCAATTAGAGTGAATGGATTAATATTATGTTGTTATCTTCTATTTGCATATTCTTAAAACATAAATATAAATAATAAGCAGTATATAAAATGCATTAGTCAAATTTGTTTAATAAGTAACCTTTTGTATGAATTTAGCTCTCAGATAGATAGTTAATTTCAGGTAGAGACTTTAGGGGGAATATTTGAATAGAGATGCTACTCAAATGTGGGGTCTTAAACCCCACGGATTGTGTGGTTTATCTTTTATTTAAATGTTTAGCATTTTAATTTTTAATTACTTATAGTTTGCTGTCTATGAATATTAATAATTTAAGTTTGATTTATAAGCATATGCAATCATTTTCAGTCATAGTTTCCCTATATTTTTAAGAACATGACTATATATTTTACTGATGCACTGTATATGAAGTGTGTTTCTATCAATGCAAATGGTTTGAATAATTGTTGTAAAAGGTGGAGTCTAAATAAATATTTAAAAGTATTTAATGCCCAAATTGTATTCTTACAGCAGACACATTTAATACAAGAAGATATTAATAGACTTAATACAAATACATATTCAGTATTTGTTATTTTACATTATAAACAAACAAAAAAAAGAGGTGTTGCAATTTATGTAAAAGTTTTGTATTAATGCCTAAAATCCTAAACATATACAATGACAAATCTGGGATGCTCTGTCTAGTAACTTTTGAATTAAATGGGAGACTATACACTCTAATTAATATTTATTAGATTCCTGGATTAGGAGCTAAAGTGGTTAAACAACAGTTTGAAGAGATTATACAATGTTCTAAAGGATGTATAATATTAGCTGGTGACTTTAATTGTATTTTGAATGATTGTACTACTAGCACAATAAGTAAGAGTAGGAAATCAACATAATCTAAAGTATTACTGGACTTCATAGATATGTTTAATATTAAGGATATAAATGAATTTTCAGAGGCAATTTCATTATTTTAACACCTTTGTATTGACAAGGTACTCAATGTAGAAGAAAGAGAGTATATACTTCAAGTGATATAATAGCGAAATTAGATAAAGTTAAAGTTGTCTCATGTCCATAATCTGATCATAATGCAATTACCTTTAAAGTGAAAATGAATACTAAAAAAAGTATTTCTATTAGTAGAATTTCATCATATATAACTAACCTAAAAGATTTTAAGGAATTTTATAACAAAAACTTCATTCCTTTACAGATGTAAATTTAACTAAAGATACATCTGAAATTTATGTCTAGGATTCTCTAAAATCATATCTATATGGTAAAGTTCTATCTTGGTATATTAATAAGAAAAAAATGGGATAAAGAATTATTAGAGCTAGAAATTAAAGTAGATACATATTCAAAAAGTTAATAAAAATTAGTAAAAGAATGTGATGAGATAAATAAAAAATATTTAGAGACATTACTTCATAAAACTATGATTAACTTAGATAAGATTAAAATGAGTTCCTAGTCCATGAATCCTAAAAGTCAACATACATTAGCACATAGAATGAAGAAGATTATTAAATCTAATCAAATAAAAGAAGTTTATATTCATGGAACCAAAAATAGGTTTCAGATTTAGAAGATATTTTAGAGGCATTTAAAATGCACTTTATTTCAATTAATTTGTATAACCCAGTAATAGAACCACAATGTATAATACATTTTTTAATGAAACATATCAAAAATAAACTAATAGATGTTCAGATAAAATTAATAGATAAGCCTGTTTTAATGTCTGAACTTAAATTTAAAATTAATAAATTAAAATTAAACAAAGCTCCTGGAACTGACAGTGTTATTCCTGAGTTGTATAAACTATTACCTAAGGAAGCTCTGGCAATATTAAGTGTGTGTCCATTAGTTAAAGAAGTTAAAAATACCCATCTTGGAAATATATACTAATTTCTTCAATTTTAAAGTTGAATAAAGATGGAAAAAATGTTCATCTTATAGACCAATTTCCCTGTTAAATGTTGATTATAACATTTTTATGGCAAGACATGCTAATAGAATTAAAAAGTTTTTACCTTTGTTGATTGATGAAACTCAAACTGGTTTGATATTGAATATAACTCATATAATATTAAAAGAATTCTCACAATGATTGACTATATCAACACAAAAGGAAGTTTGACTCTAGTGAGTCTAGATATCATTAGCACCTTTGATTCAGTTTATTGAGATTATTTGCTGTTGGCTTTGGAGGAAAATGTTTTATTATATGATTTTATACAATTAAGTAGAATGTTACATGAATAATCTTTAGCTTATATAAAGATTGGATCATATACTTCTAGGCCAATTACAATTACTAAAGGTACTAAGCAACAATGTCCATTGCCATTGCTATTCTTTGCTCTGGTCATAGAACCATTTACTAATTGTATTAGATCTAATGCTAACATCAAAAGTATAAAATTCAATTATCACTTAAATTCTGAAATTCAGTTGTTTGCAGATGATATTTTATTAAATTTGAATAATTATGGCTGTTTGTTGCAGATTTTATTTGAGACAATAAAACTCTTCCAAAGGATTTCTGGACTTAGATTTAATGACAATAAAACTAAGATATTACTTATAAATTGTAAAAAACAATATGAATAACAAATTTTCCAAATATATAGTTCTAGACAATAGAATTGAGTACCTAGGGATTATTTTATCAGATGGTATTAATGAAATATTAATAATTAATTATACTAATATTTTAAACAAAATAAAACATCTAATGGATAGATGGAATATATATATATATATATATATATATATATATATATATATATATATATATATTTACAATGGAAGATAGCTTTTTTCTTAATCAAAATGATTGTTTGTGTCTTTCGGCTTTTCCCAGTTAGGGGTCGCCACAGCAGAACTCCGGTCCGCTAATGATTGGCAGTAGATTTTTACATACTGGCTTGCTGGGCCTAACACACAACCTTCAATGAAGGAACGCCCATTCACACATATTGCCACACAGAAGACGCTCTAACTGAGAATCGAACGGGCAATGTCTAACTGTGATTATTTTTCTAAAAATGTTATACTTTATACAAGCTACTTCTCTTCTTCTTTCTAAAGAATGTATACATCAATTTAATAAATTAATGTTGAACTTTTTATGGTACCATATTAAACTGGATTAGCACTAAATCATCATCTTAAATATTAGATAGTAGGTGGAATGTGCTTCCCAGCTATAGAAATACATGCACTGTCATCCATTAAGGCAATAACGTTATGGTTAAACTCTAAATATTCTGTTAAGTGGAAGCAAATACAAGAATTAATTTGGTTAAAATTGAATCACTCATTACCAGTTCAATATAGTAGAATATTATCCAATAATTTTCTTTGGTTGGTAGGGGAATGTATTTTATAGAATAAAAACAGACCTATATGTTCCAGATATATAACTAATACATTAAATATATTTAAAAAATATTTGAATAAAAATCAAGGATTTACAGTATGGTCATTTCTATTGTATCCTATAGCTTGTACAGAGAGTAACATTAACACCTTTAATGTTTCAAACATTATTGCACTAAAATAAATTTTTTAATTTAATGGCATCAGTTAATGAATGTTGAAAATGTTCTCTGGATTACATTATGAGCAAATCTGATATAAATAGTGAAATGTGGTTAGAAATACACACTTTAAGGCAATTTATTATTTATAAACTAGAGTTAATGCATATAACTATCAAATATACTGTTCCCAAGTTTATAAAATTTATGATTATTACTGGAATGGAAGTTATTTTCTTAGAAATGTATGCATAAAAGTTTTATCACTCATAAAATGGAATTAATGTTTAAACACAATTTCTGGTTTGGAGATGTAAATTAAAATTAAAAGCAGATTGGCAACATAAGTTTTATGATTGTAAATTGCTTATGTCATTCTGGGGAAAATAGATTTTTTTTATTGCAAACTCTTTTTAATGGCAAATTTCAGTTAACTAAATCTTTGATTTTGTTTAATGTTCCAATACCTAAATGTGTTGCTAGATCAAAATATTCACTTTTATGGAGTTTACTAGCTATTGCATGTAAAGTAATTACTATGAATTGAAAAAGTGCGACATCTCCTTTGTTTAAAGAATTCAAGAATATTGCAATTAATGTTTCTCAACTAGAATGATATGCACTCAGATAGAGTCACTTTATATTATAACTCTTGATTAAAAGATATAAAGATACTTGGGAAAATTGAATGTAATATGATATTAAATAAAATTATAAGTTGAATGATCAGTAATTCTTTTTGCTTAAATGGACACTTATATAAATAGTTTTATTTTCTTTTTAATTTACTGTTATGAAGTTTCTTATTAGTGTATTTAATTTGTTCTAAAATGCATGTTTTTTCTGCTTTGAATTGTTATATTCTTTAAATCTTAATAAAAAAGATGTGAGTAAAATATAGTGATTAAAGGCAAGAATGGCTTAATCATCAGTTCTTGATGTGTGTCATGCTGCAAAGTTGTCACAAAGTATGATTAGACCTGTGTTATGATATTTTTTTGTGATTTTGTGGTGGATAGGTGATGTTAATGCATTCATTGCAGTACTTTCTTATGGGCATGCATGGTGTATTGAAGTATTAATTGTATGACATTTAGCACAAAGCACATCAAGTAATCAATGTTACAATATAGTTATTGCCCTTTGTTGTTATTTGTCAAAACTTACTTGACTTAGTCTCTGGTGGCTTGGCTCTGCCAAAGTCCATGCAGTGAGGGTATTGACCCATGCATGGAGGATAACAACATTGTTACAGCTGTTGCATGTGAAATGTACATTTTCAATGGTTCACATACTACTTGACATTAGTGTTGCATCTGTTTGTGGGTTATAGTGGTGTACTGTCATACATGTATTACTAATTTGTTTAGCAGAGCTCACTTCAGGGAACAATGTGATTTACAACTTTTTTTATACTGTGTTCAGAGAGGTACTTTGGCCATAGCTCTCAACCTTCCATCCCCAAAATGAGGAACACTCGTCTTCATAATGTGGAACAAATGGGCAAAATGTGAAACACATACTAATGGCTTACTACAACTTCAACTAGGAAGGTCATAGGATGGTATAAATATTCTGGTTTTACTTATAAAGAAGATCCTTTAATGAATTAATATGATTAATTTCTGTTTATCATGGATTTCACTTAAAAAAATTCCTAACACTGAATGTGGGACAAACTCTTTCAATGTGGACTTTGAGGAACTTCGTGGAACATGAATTTTTTAGGACCCCAAATGAGGTACATTCCTCATAATGAGGTACACTCGAGAGGTATGACTTTGGGAGACTTTTGTATTTCATTGTTTATTGTGTGGCAGCATAGGCATATACTGACATTCCTACACACAACCCAGATGTCAGGAGAGTGATTATACATGACTTTTCCTTTGATTAATTTGCATGTTAATATATGCCACATGACCTTGTCCCTCAGTTTGCAACTATGTACATCACCCATCTATTATAGTTAGCCATCTGTAACTACGGATTGCAGCATACTCTTCTGGTGATATGCTGTTCAAAGTGAAGTTCTGTGTATGTGACAGGTCCTTCTGCATTGCAGTACATGAATACTTGGCATGTATGAACAGTCACACTTTCTGTCATTCACAACATGCAGGTTGCTGCCAAAACCGATTATTTGCATAATGACTATTACTATTGGAATGATTTTATAGATGTGTATGAATCTTCTCAATATGCCTCCATTTTAAAGGTGTTACAACTTCATTATTGTTTCTTTAATTCATAATGTGAAGAACTTAGACACTGTCATTTGTGCTAGCATGTCTGGCAGGAGTTTTGTACACAATTTCAGATTAACCTGTGTATTATATGCCAGCATGACTAGCTGAGATATTGTAAATAAGTTCTTACATGTTGATTAATAATCTGGTTGTATAAAGATGTTTAAAGAGTTGAACAGTGTTATTTTGCATGTCTAGCTACACATGTTTGTGAAGGAGATTCTAAATGCAGGCTGTCTCAGGGCAGCTAATCTACAGATGATGTCATCGGAATGTTTCTTGTTGCTCTGTGTTTACTTTCAGAGACTGAAAGACAGGAAGGAACTTTAATAAACAGCTGTCTGTTCATTTTCAAAGAGTGAAATGAAAATAAGAACTGGAACAGTTGAGACAATTAACCTAGTCTATAAAAGAGCCTGTTGAAGACAGTTGATGTTAGTTGAGTTATTGTGTTCAGTTGAGTTCAGTTCACAGTTATGTTCATAGTAGTTTTGAGCTCACAGTTCACAGTTGTACTTAGCAGTGGATACCCAAAGGACTCACCAAGAACTGTAAGCCTCCCTTTGCTCTGTTGTAATATTTAGTTTAGATCAGGGACAGTGTTCTGCAGTTAGATAGAAAATTGTAGCTAATTAGTCAAGAGTTTTTCTAAATGTTGGATTTTGATCCTTCAGCATTAATTTAATTTTCCTGATGACTGAATTCTGTTTATTTATTGAAATTACTGTTTTATATTTTTTAATTATTTTGCTCATTATTAAATATTTTTATTATCTTACATTGTGGCTGATCAATTAGTATATTCTTTAGTGATTTGAGAGTGCTTATGCCTGCTTTAATAATTCTCAGGCCACTCCAAAAGTCTGGCTGCTTTAGGTCATAAGCTACCATTTGTTTTGATATCTAATTTTAATAACTGGCAACACCTTTGAAAGGGCAAGTATACAATCTGATTGGTGGCAGCATTTTACTGTATTATTTTGGGGAAGGGACACAACTGGAAATCTGTGTTGGGCCTTCCCAGAAGTATTTGGATGTGTGAGATTTAGTTTACTTATGTGTGAGTGTTTCAGAAGTCTTAAACTGGGACACATTGTTCTGGAGTGCGTAATAATGAGTTATATTTAGGGTGGACAGAAGTATACAGTCCAGTCCCAGATTATAGAGCATGGAAGTTGTGAAATATTACTCCTGTTTAAGTGACGGTCTCACATTGGAATCATTAGTGAGGATTGAAGTTCCTTAGTTACTGACCCAGGATAGTAAGGGGACATCATATATTGGTGGGATATTAACTGGACATCACACATGTAATGCAAGAAAAGAGTTGAAGTTGTTTAACCTGTATGTTTGTTCAAACATCAATTCATTCCTATGTAATTTATTGCCTTTGTTTACTTTCACAGTATAAATGACAATTGTCAGTGAAGCTACATAACTGTGCACTACCTGCAGTAAATGCAATGTCCCCTAGTGTATCTGCTTTCCTTGGCATCTGTTATCTCATCTCTCAACTTTTGCTATTATTTATGAAATTCCCTTTTGTCAATGTTTCAGTTTTAAAATCATGTAACTGCGTCCCTGAGTGACCCTGACTACTTCTGCAGTTCTCACTAATTATTATAAAGGGTGTTTCTACAGTAATCTGTTTTGACATAACTACACTTTTCTTGTTAATCTCACCCTGCCACTTAATTATGTACTCCAAGTTGCCCTTCATTTCTACTGTGTTGTCCACACATGGTTGCTTATTGAGGTTAAGCTTATTTACAAGCTATTGTTTATAATGTGTGCTCAAGCCCATCTGCACCTAAACATAGTCACTAACAGAAGTTCTGGCAATGAACAGGTGCTACCTAATGTGTTGGGTTGCTTGGTATCTTACATATTCAATGAGCACCTTTGTTCATTGTGCAAAGACAGACAAATGTGTAGACTTTAGTGTGACGTACACATTTGTTAATGAATCCCTGGGTAACTGCACATAACCTGAAACATTTTCAGTGCTGGCTTTAAAAACAGTAATTGGTTAATTTTGTATACATCCTACACTTGTGAATATTAACTTACAATTCACACTTTCATGTACAGTTGCATAGTGCAAGTATAAAGTCTAATCTGACAGGGATTTGCAAGATCATAAGATTTAAGATGTTCTGTAATTTAGCAAGCATATATGGTCTGCTATTCCACTTACAAAAGTATACTAAATTGTTCTAAAGATGACTCAATGGACATTTTTCATTAACACATGCATTTTGATTGCAGAAGAGCTGAAAGAATTCCTTAATACATATGCTTATACTACCCAGATTCATATTGTTTCATTGTACTAGGACTTAAATACAAACTGCAAATAACTTGTCTAGCAGAATAGATAATGACCACTGTTCATATACTTCACAAAGGGGCATGGTGTTATAGTTATATATACTGGAGATTACAGTGATTAAAAAAAGCCAAATCTTTATTTTGCAAACTTAGAATTGACCTAAATTTGAAATTTGCTATAATAACTGTGGTATGACTAGTTGGGAAAAAGGATAATTTTTTTAACCTCATTGCTTGCTCTTCTCAGTGTAACACTCGCGCACGCATACGCGCACACACACACACACACACACACACACACACACACACACACACACACACACACACACTGCATTCAGTGAAACAGGGATATGTGTGTTTGTGTGTAAGCAAGTATGCATGTGCATGTATGTGTGTGTGTGTGTGTGTGTGTGTGTGTGTGTGTGTGTGTGTGTGTGTGTGTGGTATATGGTCTGCAGTCACACACATCCTGCAGAATGCTGTACTTATACAAACTTTCATAGAGCCCTAATAGCCTGGCATAAGATATTGCTGGATCCAAAATGGCCACCTTCTGCATACATATGTCCTCTGCTGTAACAAAGCCAAATAAATTTGCCATGATCAAACTTGCACCAGATACAAGGAGCTATTTACAGGCTTTTATTAAGCAAGACTTTTAAAGCAGTAATTACCTTGAGGTAGGGCAGAAATTCATATGTACATCAAACATCTGTGATGAACTCCCTTCCAAAAAGCAATGCAGGGGCTTTAAAAATCAAGCTCGTTTTTAAAAAGCTGACTTGGGCCTGAGGTGCCCATAGCATATTTAATAAAATACATGTTTATAGCAGTCTACTCAAGATTTATGCAATACATTAATCTAACATAATAAATTAAGTAGTATGCAAATTAAAACCACAGGTCTTGAAGTATTATAAAATATTATACAACAGGATTTACACTGATGTCTGGAGATTACGAAAAGTTATCCTGCTAAGGAGCATGACTCAGACTTAATGAGGCTGACATTATTTATTTATTTACTTATTCATTCTAATTTTTTAACAGGTCCAATTTTTAGTTATCCAGTTCTTTCTTAAAAGGAATTTGTCAGGTACAGACTTGTGATGATTCACAAATTAGTGATGTGCTGGGGTATTTTTAAGTATGATGGGACAGTAATCATAGTCTTCCATAGTCTTTTGACTAAACCATGTATGTGATTTCTTAAACAAGACTCTTTTACAGAGATTCATCAGCTCTGCCAGTTTAGGAGGAAAAAAGAAAACTACAGTATATTTTAGTCTAAACCAGTTTTAGCTGTGAAGCATGCTTTTGTAAGACAGCATATTGTATAAGTCTGCAAACGTTTGTTTAAAAACAATATAAGAGACAGTGACTTGAGTTGATACATAAAAGGTGTGCTTTTCTTAGCAACATTCCTAGTTTGAAGGATGCATTACAGGTACATTAGCTAATATCTTTAGAACAAAAGTCCAGCCATAGAAGTAATACATTAAGTAATTTCTTGTAGGTGAACTAGCTCCCTGTGCCAGTCCTACAAAATAATGCTCCACCCCATAACTCTTCAAGTAAAGAGAAAAAAAAAAAGGACTCATGGATACGAATTGGCTTCCTGCTGACAGTTCCCAATCCATGAGCCCCCCTTCCTACCTGCTCTGGGTCTTCAATAGAAGAGAGAAAAAAAATCCTCTCCTTTAGTGCTCCTTTGTACTAGCACATGAATCAGATTCCCTTTCCTACCTGCATCAGCTCTTCAATGAAAAAAATATCTGTAGTCTGGTAACTCTGGCTCCTGAACTACAGGATCCAATCAGGGTCTGTATCTGTGCCCTTCCCTGACCCACTTTCCTCACATTTAGTAACAAAAAAATAAATATTTATTTTATTATAAAATGTAGCAAGTAGCTGCTACAGTTTATACTCCACACAAGCACTACTGCACTCAGGTTTTACTTTAAAAAATTGTTTAACTTGTAGTAAACTGCTTGCTACACTATTCCCCTCAGCGAGGAGTTAAAAAAAACTATTTTCTTTTGCTTTTAGATCATAGCAAGCATTTTGATATAAATTATATACCTTACACGAAATGCAGAAGAGCTTCAGTACTGCACAACAGCATTACTGAAATTAATTTCTATAGTGGCATTCAGAAATATTGACACAGAAATGAATACCAGTACTACATTACATTAACAATTGATCAGCACTTCCTGATTGCACACCCTAACATCTTGTGCCTGGGGTGACTACTGCTTTTGCATCACCCTTGCATAGCTACTTATCAAACCTGCCACCTAGCAATAAGAGTAGCAGCTGAATGATAACTGCTTAGTATCAAGAATGCAGGAAGCAAAAAAATCGCACTAATCTCTGCAATGGCTATAAAGTAGCCAATGATTTGTTAATAGCACAAATACATCACCTACTAACAAGTAAACACCTGCAGTAGGTACATTGTTTAAAGCGATGAAGAGTAGACATCCAAGGAGAGGGCACCAGCTACAGCCAATAGATAGACAACAGCATGCTCTTAACTGGGTTTAACTTAAAAAGCAATAATCAGTAAACACAAAATATGAAGCAGATGATGACAAAACACCAGCAGAACAACCAACATATAGGCACCAGCAAAGTACGAACATGGAATTCAGTTAAAAAAGCCATTAATAAAGCAGTAAACAATAAATACACAAATCTGATTCATGTCCAAAGGAAAGAGTCAAAAAGTTACTGAAAAAATATCAGTAGTGTACTGAATTCAAGCTTAACAATAAAATCAATCAGAAAAGTGAAAATGAGCTGTTGTTAATAAGACAGAGTAAAGGCAGTAAAATTTATACAAGCTACAACAAGGATGTAGAGGATGCCTTAACTTTTGAGATTAGGCTCTTTCACTGATTACATAATCTGATTTACTCTACTCAGTGGTTCTACGTGGAGCACAACAAAATGCCAGACTAAGCAAAGCTCTGGTTATTCAAACTCTGTAAGGTTCCATACCAGCAGAAGTCAGATAATCAAAATCAGACACTCCAGTCCTTCACGGGAACTCAGACTGGCATGTATAAGCCTTTACTATCTCTGTAGGCTGGCATACAGCAGAACTGGCCCTATTAGTGTGCATATAACAAAAGATGAATATCATTGTGTAACTTTAAATTATGGAAGATATATAGTACTAAGGGGCTACTGGCAAGGCAGAAGGATTACACTGGCATGCATTTATATTCCACCTAAAACTGCTATAATTGAGCTTAAGAAAATTCTGGGAGAAATAATCAGCTCTCAGCAAGGAATATTATTTATAGGTGGGGACTGGAATTTGGTTTGCAACAGTGGCGATGTGGCTGGGGGACCTAGAAGAAAAAAATATAACAAAAGAGGGTAGATTTTTGAAGAAATTTCTAAAAATGTTTGGCATGGAAGATGTGAATTTAGTACTAGGAATTCAGAGTGAATTTACAGTCTATTCTCCAATATATAAAAACTGGGCTAGGCTAGATAGAATTTATATCTCACAGGGGCATGTGCATTTAATTGAAGGTCTTGAAACGCATCTAATAACTATTTCAGATCATGCACCAATAATAACTAAAAGAAAAACACAAGGTAATGAAATAAAAATAAGACACTGACACTTCTCCACCAATCTGCTGAAAAGAGAAAAATTTCAGGAATGGGTTTTGGAAATAATTCAAGAGCAATTACAGAAGATATAACTTTCTTCTGAAAATATAGCTAGGGAGTGGGATAAAATTAAAGTGGAGTTTAAAGCTAGGGTTGACATAAAGGAAAGGGAGATATGGTTAAGGAGTAATAAGAATTATTTAGAGGGACTGACAAATGTTAAAGTATTGCAAAATAAGGGGAATCTGTCAGAACAAGAAAAGGAGCAACTACAGAATGCTAAACAGAAAATAAGGGATTACCTCAGAAATATGCATACGTTTAGAAAGATTGCTGTTAAGCAAATGTTTTTTGATAATAATTCTAGAGCACAAAAACTTTTAGCACAACTACTCAGAAAACAGAAAGTAGAAAGGGCTGTTACCAAGCTTATGGAGCCTGTAACAAGGAAGAAAACAAGAGATCCTGTAGAAGTATTAGAAATATTTCAGAAATTGTATGAAAGTTTGTATAAAGCAGAGAAATAAACAAATCAAGAAAAGGTACAAATGGAAATGTTCATGGAAGAACTAAGTATGCCAAGGTTAGGAGTAGATGAGGCTAAATTACTAATAGGACAGGAGGAGATGAGATAAAAATGATTATGTATAACCAATCTATAGGAAAGTCCCCAGGAATAGATAGTATTTCTCTGGAAGTTTGGAAGCTAGGAGAGAAAAAATGATAAAGATCTGGAAGATTTTAACAGTATTTTAAGAGGAGGAGAAGTACCAGCATCATAGAAGAAAGTGGTGGTAGCTGTAGTACTTAAAGAGGGTAAAACTCCATCAGATCCAGCTTCATACATGCCCATTTCAATGCTAAACCATGATTATAAACCATTTATGTCTATAATGGCTAAATAAATGGCAAACGTGGTACCAAAATTGATAGATATGGATCAGTGTGGTTTAGTAGAGTGGAGGCAAACATTTGACAACATTAACAAAACATTGATGATCCAGATAGAAGCAGAATGCAAGAAAATACCAGTGTTATTGGTGGTTCTTGATGCATTGAAAGCATTTGACAGAGTAGACTGAGACTTCATGCACAGGGCAATGGAAGCATTTTCTTTTTCTGATGCAATTATAAGGTTGATTATGTGTATATATGAGTGATTGGAGGCAAACATTAAAGTGGGTGGGGTCTTCTTTGATAATTTCTGCTTCAGTGGAGGAATGAGGCAGAGGTGTCCTCTTTTTCCTTTATTTGCATTATATTTAGAACCACTGGCATAGAAAATAAGAGACTCAGAAATTCAAGGATATAACTGGTATGGCAGTCAAAAAAAGCTGGCTCTATTTGTAGATTATATTATTTTATACATGACAAAGCCAGAAAAGGACATTGCAGTTTTGTGGAACATTTTAAGACAGTTTCAAATATTTTCAGGATACAAAATTAATGAAGCTAAAACAAAGGTGATAGTGGAAAATGATGTACCCACACATGAATTGGCCCAACAATATCCATATTTATGGGGACATGATAAAATGACGTATCTAAAAGTATGGATTAAAATATGTGTGAAGAGACTAAACAGTAGATAATAGAAAAATTGAGAAACTGGAGGCTTTGTTATATGAATATGGATAGCAACATACAAGCAATTAAAATGTTTTAAGTCCCTTTAATCTTATACACAGGTCAGGCATATTTTTATCAACCAGATAAGGAGAAAGACAACAATCATACAGAATATTATATTCATAAAACAACAGGGACTATTTTAAGAACAAAACTAACATGGGAATGGAGAAAAGAGATTCTGCAGATAGGGATGACTGCAGTTAGGGATGCAGACAATAGGCAAGAGGGGGATGGAATTTATTGGAGAAAACTGCCAAAGGAACCAAGGTACTGGGAGCAAATAACTAGAAAAGGGAAGGTAATAGAACGGGAAGATGCCAAGAATTTATTTGGACTGCAGGTTAGAGATTGCCTTCCTTATCAAGGATTGATATCAGAGTATAGGCAAAGAGAAATAAATGAGAGGTCTTAAATGAAAGAGCAGCGCTGGTAGAGTTTTTAATAGAATCTAGAACAGAAGCTGTCATTAAAAAAGGAATAATTAGTAGAGCATATAAAATATTGCATGATAACTATAAAAATTAATCAGAGGAGCTTAGAAAGGATTGGGAAGAGAGATTGGATAAACAATTCACAAAGAGACAATAGGAGGTTATATGTATAGCTCCCAATTATGCAACAAAGTCTAGAAGATTTAGGATCTTTGCCTGGAAGTGTTTACATGCGTATTTTTATACCCCAAGTAGACTCCAAAGAATTTTTCCTCAGGTGGATAGCAAATGTTGGAGGTATGACAAGGAAGAGAGAGGCAGTTGGGAACATGTTTTTTGGGAGTGTAGTGAGTTGGCAGACTTTAGAGATTCCCTGCAAACTGCTTTGTTGGGGATGCTGGATGAGCAGATTGGATTGAGTGGGGAGATGATTCTTTTGAGCTATGATACAGAATCAGAATTGCCAAGACATCGTAAAGCCTTGCTAAGTCTAATTATGGTAGTTGCCAAAAAAGCAGTTACTAGAAAATAAAAATCAAAGTCTAAACCAACTTTACTAGAAGTAGTGAATATAGCAACAGAGACAAAATAACTGGAATTGGGATCTTTAGAAAAGGGAAGGAGCAAACTATATTGGAAAAAATGGGAATTGTAGGAACAATATATGCAGAGAAGGAATGAGGTTTAAAAGAAGGCAGGATTTGAAAGAGCTCTATAATGCTTAACTGACAATGACTGGCAAGATTATAAGTGATGTATAATGTTTGCAACTACAGTTGTTTCAATGGTGTCTGTGATGCATAATGTTTGCAACTACAGTTGTTTCAATGGTGTCTGTGATGCATAATGTTTGCAACTAAAGTAGTGTCAATGTTTGTTTTTCATTTATATAGATGTAAGATTGCCTGTTTCATATGTGATAATTTAATAAAGTTTTTTTTGTTAAAAAAATCATTGCGTAACTTTACTTACAAGTATATCTGACATTGTCAGTTTCATTCTATCCTCAACTGATTGGTTCGGTACTGATCCCAGGATCCAACCAGGCCATTACTATAGCTTGTGATAACCATAAAGCTCTTGAGCTTCTCCCTTACCCATAGTGCACTAACCCTAAGCTACTTCAGATCTCATTTGCCACTTTCATGAGAAGACATGGTCAGCCTAGGTCTCAAGTCTTTACAGATAAGTAATAGTTTTTTTTCAATTTATAATCTTCTAAAACCTTATATTTTTGATATTTTCTCATATTTCTCATCCTTTACCCTCATAAGTTCTTCTTTCCTTTCTGTATTGTACAATTTGTCATCATTGGTGACCTTCTTTCTATATTTTTACCTTTCTATACTCTCATGTAGTCCTTTATTACCATCACTAGAAATTTGTTTTCTGCTGTAATGGCAGAAAAAGACCCCTTTAGGTTTAAAAAGTGTATCTAGTGTGGATGCAAGCTACTTCTGTCAGATGCCCACACACTATGTGTTTATTGCCTATGGCCACATAATCTGCAAGAGGATTGTTCCATCTCCATAATTTCATTCCTAGGGCTCTAGTAGAGAGAAAAAAATAAACTTATCTTAAAAGGATTGTTACCATCTTCCTTTGGATTAGCAATATCTGGGGCTCAATTCCCCCAAAGGTAAAGCTAAAGAAACAAAGTCTTCATCTCCAAAGTCTTCCACCTCATCCACCTCAGCTTCAGAGCCATCTAGAAAAAGACCTAAGTTGGATCTGAAAAGATCCCAAAGTACTTCACTTTCAGATCCAAGGAAGAAAAAAAATCCTGGATTCGACAAAAATAGCCATTGGATCCAACTGCCTTGAGTCCTATAGTTCTCCTCAGGACCAAATATTCACTGTCTCTTGATCCTGTACATTCTAGGGTGCCCTCACCCTTTTTGGAATGACATTAGTTCAAGTCCCCTTCTCTTGCCTCGACTCATTTGTCCAGAAGTTTGACGGAGGAATATGTGGAATGAATGATGCAGATGTTCTTCTCAGGGCAGATTCAGTTGGGTCTCTTGCTGGCTCCTAACCCCTTGGGTCAGAAGGCTCAACCATCAACCACACCCCTACTTCCAGCTCCTCCTCTGAGCTCTTCAGTTGCTTCAGTGTCCCTGGATTCAAGCCTTCTGGGTCCATCTAGCTGGACAGTGGTCCAGAAGCTTGCCTTCTCAGTGCTGGGACCTTCACTGTTTGTCTGGGATGATTGGCCTTCAAGGTTGTGAAGAAAGTGTTTTCTGTTCCAACAGGATGGATAGATCTAACCCCTTTGGATCCTCAACCTTCTACCCTGATGTCCCTGTGCTTAGAGCCACATCATTTTATACCACAGGGATAGCCAATCAGAGATCTCCAGGCATCCCAGCAGGGTATCACAGTTTCTTCTGATACCTCCCCAGAGCACCCGATTGAGGAGGTCCCTAGGAAGAAGAAGTGCAAGAGAAGCACTTGTACTCTCCCCAAGAGTCAGTCACGGAGGATAAGGACTTTGATGAAGATGAAGGGTCCACATGATCACCTCCAGAAGATGTTTCATTTGGAGACATCCTTGAGATCCTAAAACAGAGAGGTGGCTGAACTAACAGCAACCCTTCATCTGAGGAGTCAGTATTCCAGTAGGCTTTCAGTACTGGCCCATCTACTTCCTGTGTTACTCCACCCACCAATGAGGTCATTGATTTGGTCTCTTGGTGAGTGTGGAAGAAACCTGACACAATTAAACCCATACCCAGAAGACCAGACAAGATTCTGGCACCACCTTTGGAGAAGTAGTTTTGTGCTAAAAGGGTGCCTGTTTTTTGACCCCTCAAAGATTGTTTTTAAGAAATCAGTGAAGTGGTTGAAAGATATGCTTCAGGAAATCCTAGGGTTCTTTCCAGGAGACACATGGAGGAAGTTCCCCTTGGGACAGATGGGGGAGTACTCTACTAGTCAATGCCCCCACATCAGAGGAGGCCCACAAAACCAGGGGTCTAGAGATTCTTTCTCTAACAGACCTTACCAGTGCTCCTAAAAAGAGTCCCGATTGTTCACTTTGAAGCCTGATTGATTATCCCTGCACCAGAGAGCCTGGCTAGACATAACAAAAGATACTTGGGTGCAGAAGATTATATCCAGAGACTATGTAATACCCTTTTCCCACCCACCTCCAATCTCAAGAATGTTCCACCCAGTCAGAGGGAAGAAGTAGCAATTCAAATACAAAAACTGCTAGAAAAAGGCCAAATCAGAGCAGATTGAATCCAGAACTTACTCAAGGTTCCTTTTAGTACCAAAGAAAACAGGTGACTGGAGACCAATTTTTGATCTCAGCAACTTGAATAAGTCAGTTTGACATACCAAGTTTTGGATGGTAATGGTTCAGTCCATTCTAACCTTTCTGGGCAAGGATGAGTGGATGTGTTCGATAGACCTTCAGGATGTGCACTATCAGATAAAGATGAACAGATGATCCAGAAGGTATTTACACTTCTGGCTGGGAGCCACTCACTACCAGTTCAGAGCTCTGCCCTTTAATCTCACCACAGTCCCCAGGATGTTTACCAAATGTATGGCAGTAGTAACAGTTCACCTGAGACTGCAGGGATTCCAAGTGTTTCCATATCTAGACATCTCGCTCATTACTACCCCAACCAGGCATCTATTGATAAGGGCAAGAAATCAAGTTCTCCAAACTTTTTCTCATCTGGGAATAACCATAAACTACGACATGGCTCAACTACAACCAATTCAAATTTGGAATTCATAACAACAGTTTCCAACACAAAGTCAATGGTTCCTTCACTACCTCCCTCAAGAGTACGAACTATCAGATCACAGGTCAGAAAAATAATCTGCAGTTCTAAGACATTAGTCTGCTTGGTCCTTCAAGCTCTAGGATCAATGTTAGTGGCAATAACCTTAGTACCTTTAGCCAGATTTTATATGAGGATTCTCCAATGGATGCTAGCAACACAATGGTCAATACTTTTCCATCCCATGTCAACTCAGATACAAATCACTCAGACATGCAAGAGAGATCTCAGGTAGTGGATTCAATCAGATCATGTTCTACAAGGCTGTCCATTCATTCTCCCTCATCCCAAGGCCATAGTGACCATGGATGCTTCCCAGTTGGGTTGGTGGGGAGCGTTCTGGGGCAGAGGGTCTAAGGCACTTGGTCCCCCGATGAGATCAAATTGTGTATAAATGTCCTGGAGATGGGAGCAGTGCTCTTAGCATTGCAGGCATTCCAGAATATTCTACCCTTAGGAACAATTGCTATTCAAAGGTACAATATTTCGGCAGTTTGGTACATCAACAAACAGGGAGGGACCAAATCATGCCCCTTGTGTCAAGAAGTGTGGCAATTGGCGATCCATCCAACCACTTTCTTGTAGCAATGCATATTCTGGGGGTGTCCAATGTGATAAAAAACAAACTGAGCAGCTACATTCTTCTACCTCACAAGTGGTCTCTCAACAAGAAGATGATGGAAATGACTTTTCATCAGTAGGGCAGGCCTTGCTGCAACCTTTTCAAATCTCCTCTGAACAACAAATGCAGCAACTACTTTGCCCTAATCCCCCCACAGGGGGAAGCACTGAGGGGTGCTCTACTTCATGACTGGCCCCCAGGTCTACTTCATGTCTACCCACCAATCCCATTAATTCTGAAATTTCTGCAGAAAGTTGCCAGATTGAAGAGCAGTCATCCTCATTGCACATTACTAGCCTCGACGGGTTTGGTTTACCTTCATTTGACCTCACTTACTTTACCAACCTTGGGTTCTAGATCAGATTCCAGACCTCCTGTCTCACCCAATGGGTATGATCCATCCAGACATCTCAAACCTCAGGTTGATGGCCTGGTTTCTCCGATTCCATTAATAGCCAGACAACCAAAACTCTCTTCCCCTGTCCAGCATATACTTTTATCTAATCATGGTTAAGCCTTTATTATTTAAACATGTTTCATGATTACTATGTTATTCTGATGAAGTCAACTGGCATTGACGAAAGCGCTTAATTTTTAAACCTGGAATAAATTATACTTTGAGGACTCACAACATTAGTGCTCTTTTTTGTTTTAAATATACTTTTATCTTCCCATAAACCTTCAACAAGGAAACTCTATATAAGTAAAAGGAAAAGATTCATGTTCTTGGACACAACAAAATCATATTGATCTCCTTTCGGCTCCAGTACATAACATTCATGACTTTTTAGCTTTAATTTTTAAAGAAGAGAGGCTCAGTTAACAGCGATATCAAATTTTCACACTGGGTCTGAAGGTTCTTCAGTAGCCTCTCATAAATTGTGCAGAGCTTTCTTGTGAGGCAAGTCCAAAACACTAGAATAGCAGCAAAATTGTAACGAAACACACAACCACTAGCACCATGCCTTTCTTGTGAGGCACTCTGCTTTTGAGACCTCCATTTCAAGACCCTACTCCCCCATGGGACATCAATCTGGTACTGCAGGCACTAATACATTCCCACTTTAAACCAGCAGCTAAATGTGAGCTTAAATATCATACTTGGAAAACTGTTTTTCTAGCAGCTATTAACTCTGCTAGATGAATTTCAGAGATTCAAGCCTTGCCTTCAAAACCTCCATACTTAATCTTTTACAAGGTTAGAGTGACACTATGAACTAACAAATGCCTCCTTCCTTCCCAAGGTGGTGTCAAAATCTAATATTAATCAATATATTAATTTGCCAGTATTCTTTCCTAATTTTGCAAACAAGGGTGAATACATGTTACATTTATTTGATGTTCACAGACAATTGCGTTTTTACCTGCATAGAACAAAGGAAATCAGAAAAACAGACCAATTGTTTGTTTCCTTTGCAGAATTGAAATTGGGTAAACCAGCTGCAAAAGTAACTTTAGCCAGATGTTTCACTGATTGTATTTCATTTATCCATAACAAATTAGGTATTACCTTACCAAAACTGGTACAAGCTCCTTAAACTAGGTCCATGCCAACTTCTTCAGTCTTTCTATCCAGAACTTCCATGGACGACATATGTGCAACAGCAACTTGGGATTCTCCCCATACCTTTATTACTCATTACAAATTGGATCTGGTCTCCAGGGGTAGAACATCATTTGGTTCAACTGTGTAGAGGAATATCCTTCCTTAGAGTCCACCCAGGATTATAGGTAGTTGGGGACTCTGTCCCATCAGTTGAGGATAGAATGAAAATGGACAACATCAGATAAAGAAGTTATCTACTCACCATAATGTTTCATCTGTGTTGTTCATTTTTATTCTTCCTCAACTTCCCACCCACCAGCCCCCACCCCTCCTGTTTACAAACTTCTGGATGAATGAGCTGTTAGAGGGGCATCATTGTCCTTTATATTGAGCTCCAGATATATTTTTTCCTTTATGGACTATACTCACTTTTACATGTCCTAGATTTATACATAGTAAACATTCATTTTCTGGTAAAATCAGCAAACAAGATCTGAGGTAGCTTAGGGCTGGTGCATTATGGATAAAGGAGAAGCTCAAGAGTTTTATAGTTACCATGGGCTTTAGTAATGGCCGAGTCCGATCCGAGGACTGGATCAGAATCCATCAATTGAGGAAGAATGAAAATGGACAACACAGATGGAATGTTATGGTGTATACATAACTTATTTATTATTATATTACCTATTAGACCACAATCCATGGTCTTTACACATTACTGTTCATATACCTTAGCCATAGTGTTTAACCTTCTCTTAGGAACTTACTAATGGTTTACCATCAAAATGTTGATTGCACATAGTTGAATGTGCACATCATCGACAAATTTACACAAAATTCGTACTGCTGACTTTTCAGAATGTCCGAAAAAAATTAACATTGACATTTCCGACCACTCCACACCTAAAAACAAGTGCTAACATTGTCAAAGTTCAGAATATTGGTGTTCAATGTTTTCAGCAGACGGAATTCAGAGTTCATGTAATTGGTGTTGACTATGTGCAATCAACATTTTGATGGTAAACCCTTATTAACCATGCATTTGACTAGGTAGAGAACTATGCTTTTCTGCTGTGATGGCCGAACCATTTGAGATTCTACACCATTCTCGACTCTCAAGATACAGCCTTCACTGCATAGTGCACCATACTGTTTAACTCCTTTCCAGCATACATTGGGAAAAAAGGCTTGAAAGCTTACCTTAGTGGATTGCTGTCTTGTGCATTTGTTGTAGTATAGCTTAACTCTTGTGCCTCTGTAGGATTCTCTTATATATTTCTTAACTGACAAATGGCCTTCTAGTCACTTAGGACAAAGCCAGCACTGGGTTTCTTCTGACTTGTTTTTGATGTCTTTGTCCTTAGCTAAGTATAGCATGGCTTGCTAATTTGCTTAAGTTTAATGGTCTTATCTCACCTTTAATTATGCTTGTTGATGTCTTACATTTACTGCTAATAGGGTATTTATACTTAATATTTTACCTACTACAAAAATAACAGAAACTTCAGTCTCAAGGCACTATGACAATATCAGGGGTGAATGTGAATATTTGCATGTGGGAACTTCTTGTGGTGACATTAACCTGGCTATCGCAAGTTGTACCTATGTATTGAAACAGCTGTATAATTTACAGCAGTCAGCTCCTTCTCTGCCACCACAGTGAACTGAATGGTAATGAAACATGCAGTGCTACTTAATGTGGTAATGGATACTGGCAATTTATAGCAACAAATGTTGTGCAAAATGGGTAGGAATGGAAGTCCCCTCTCCCTTAAAGACAGGTTTAAGAAGTACATGCATCCAGTCTTGAGAAACCTCGCCATACTTAAATTACCTAATGAATAACAGCTGCAATTTTACTCTGTGTTCACACAGAATTTTTCTCTGGTCATCATTACTAATTCAGTCTCTTCATTGTGCTTTGCTTAGGTTCAATTTGCATAGTACTTTTTCAATATAATATAATTTAATTACAGTATCTGAAGTTCCCTGGATGTTACTAGTATAAATGTCCTCCACCTTTGTGGAGGCAAACTGTTTTGTAAAAGATTCTGTAACTATATCTACAACCTGTTGGGTTTGAGAATATATTTTAGAATCTATACAGTGGATTGCTGATTTGTATGTCTTTACTTCTACCACAAGTTATATAGCTATAAATTGTTTCCCTCTTATGTTCAATATCGTTATATAAATTTTCTTCAAATATTTCCAGATCTTGTCTCATACTACATTTAATTTCTCTTTCCAGTTTATTAATTTCTCTTTTCAAAATAATTGTTCTACCCTTTTTACATTTCTTATATTTTTTTATCCCTGATCTTAAGTATCTTGTTCTTATTGACATTTATTGTCTACTGTGCCTAGATCCTGATATTAAACTTTTTTTTTCAGTTTTTTGCATTCAAACAATTTCTCTTTCAAAACTTGCCACATTCCTTCTGCCATCTTTCCACGGAATGCATTGTTCCACTTAGTTTTACATTTTTGTTTGTCTTCATATAGTCTGTTGTTACTGTTGTGTTTATTGTTTTAAGTTTTAGTCAGGCAGAATTATCCTGTAGTAAGTTTAACCTTTACAATGTCATGATTACAGCACATCAAAGGTGTTAAAACTTGACATGAAGTAGCAATCATCTTGTTAGAAACACAAACAATATCCAGTATGTTCTGTTCCTTAGTAGGTTAGTTTACAATCTGCAGCAACTGTTATTCCTGTACATGCATTGTTATAATTTCCTTAATAATGTTGTAGAATCAATATTATTTTAGTCTGTCTCTGGGAAATTCAGGTTCCTAGCTGTTATTTTTCTTTCCTGTATTGCATATAAGAAATATATGAATTCCTATAGGTCAACAGCACTTGACTTTGGTGGTCTATACACTGCAACAATCGTAATCAGATCAAGGATTGTCTTTATAGTCATTGTTGCACAAGCTACAATATCAGTTTTATCATTAAAGATGCAACAATCACAGGTCTCATTATAATCTTTAATCCCTCATCATAACACCTCCACCTGGGTTTTTGGTACAATGTGTGTTACAGAACTGGTTTCCGACCATTGTTCTTCAGTCATATATCTCAAAGAATAACAGAACTGATCTTATGTGAACACTGCAAATTTTCTAATAAAAAATATTAATAATGCATTCTTGGATTAACAAATAGCAAAGATAAATCAGATTTTATTATCTGTGAACTATAACATTTTTGACTGGGTAAAAATTCTGTGTTGCATTTGTCAAATACTGTAACATTCGTATATTTATTTATTTAACATTTGTTGACTGGGAAAGTCCGACTAGGACAGAGCCTATTTTTAGTGGAGGCCCAGGGAAAAATGCTCTAGACATATGCCTTTGCAATGTGGGAGAAGACCGGATTTCTGGAGGAAACCCATATGAATGCAGATAAAACATGCAGACTCCACACAGAAGGCACCCCAGCTGAGAATTGAACCAGAGAACCACTTGCTGTGAGGCGACAACGTTAACTGCTGTACCACTACACCACCCAAAACTGCTGCACTACTGCACCACCGCAAAAATTGTCTTTCCTTGTCTTGAGAAGTGGAATCCTTCTGTCTAAATACAGGTATATCCAACATTAGACTTAGATGTTTTATTCATTCCCACTTTTTAAAATGGGCCATTTTTGTGTAGGCATTTACCCCAAAATATTTTCATTCACTGTGACTTGGCTCCCCTTTCTATATGTTATTTTTTGAAAACTATGTCTTAACACCTGATTGAAATATGTTATCTAAAAGAACCTTAACTTCCCAACTAATAGTCAGAGAGTCTTTAAACATCAGACATTTTGATCTAACATGAATAAAAATACCTGTATACTTCCATACATTTAGGCATCCCGAGGCCCTATACGCATCCTGTATTAATGCTCCTGGTGAGACAGAGTTCCAATTTTTTTAAACAAGAAACATTTTTATTAAATTATCATGTATGACATAGGCAATCTTACATTTATATAAATGAAAATAAACTGTACTGACACAATCTTAGTTGTAAACATTACACATTACAAACCATACCAATAACTGTGGCTGTAAACATTATACATCACTTATAATATATCCAGTCATTGCAGTCAGTTATTACATTGGTCACTCAAATCCTGCCTTCTTTTAAACCTCTTTCCTTGTCTGCATGTATTGATACCACACTTCCCATTTTTTATATGTAATTTGCTCCTAGAGTTTTCTAAAGATCCCAATTCCAGTTGTTTTATCTCTTTTACTATTGTCACTACTTCTAGTACAGCTGGTTTAGACTTTGATTTCCATTTTCTAGTACTTGCTTTTTTGGAAGCCATAATTAGACTCAGCAAGGCTTTACTATGTCTAGGCAATTCTGACTCTGTATCATAGGTCAAAAAATCATATCCTTAATTACAACAATTTGCTGACCCAGCATCTTTGACAGAGCAGTTTGCAGGGAATCTTTAAAATCTGCCAACTCATGACACTCCCAGAAAATATGTTCCCAGTTACCTCTTTCTTTCACATCACACCTCAAACATTTGCTGTCTACCCAAGGAAAAATTCTTTGGACTCTTCTTGGGGTATAAAAATACCTATGTAAATGCTTCCAAGCAAAGATCCTAAATTTTCTACACTTTGTTGCATATTTGAAAGACAGACATATATATCTCCATTGTTTCTTTGTGAATTGCTGATCTCTCTTTCCAATCCTTTCTAACCTCCTTTTATTGATTCCTATATTTATCATGCAATATTTTATATGCTCTACTAATTATTTCTTTCCTAATGAGAACTTCTGTTCTAGATTCTACTAAAAACTCTACCAGTGCTGGTCTTCCATTTAGGACCTCCCCCCCCATTTCTTTCTCATTGCCTATACTCTGATATCAATCCTTGATTGGGAAGGCAATCTCTAAACTGCAGTCCAAATAAGTTCTTGGCATCTTCCCATTCTGTTACATTTAACTCTCTAGTTATTTCTTCCAATACCTTGGTTCCTTGGCCAGTGTCCTCCAATAAATACCAGCCCTCTCTTGCCTATTGTCTGTATCACTAATTGCAATCATCCCTATCAGCAGAATCTCCTTTCTTCATTCCTGTGTTGGCTTAGTTCCTAGAGTACTTTCTGCTACTTTATGAATATGATATTCTGTATGATTATTGTTATTCTCCTTAAAGGTCTGCATCCAATATCACAGTATCTCCTAGCTTCTTGAGCATCCCCCTGTTTCATCATCATCTCTTTCCAATTTGAATTATAGTTTTTGCTTGTGATATGTATAAGAGTCTTAACTGGTTTACTCTGAAATACACCTTCAGATCACATAATCCCAATCTGACCTGGTTCTATTAGAAGAATAAGCTTATCCCTCTTGACTTTTGTCATTTTTCTCCTTCCAGATAAAATCCTTCAACTGTTTATTAATTTCTATCCACAACTGCTACCCTAGTTGATAAAAATATGCCTGACTTGTGTATAAGACTAAATGGACTAAAAACATTTTAACTGCTTGTATTTTACTATTGATATCCATATAACAAAGCTTCCATTTTCTCAGCTTTTGTATTATCTTTTGTTTAGTCTCTTCCCACATATCCTTAGCTGCCACACTGGAATCATTTTTAATCCATACTCCTAAATACTTAATTTTATCATGTCCCCATAAATATGGATATTGCTGAACCAATTCATATATGGGTACATAATTAACCGCTATTGCCTTTGTTTTAGTTTAATTCATTTTGTATCCTGAAAAGGTTTGAAACTGTCTCAATATGTTCCACAGCACTGTAATGTCCTCTTTCTGGTTTTGTCAGGTACAAAATAATGTCATTTGCAAATAAAGCCTGCTTTCCTTGACTACCATACCAATTATATCCTTGTATTTCTGAGTCCCTTATTTTCTTTGTCAATGGTTCTAAATAAAATACAAATAACAAAGGGGAGCATGCATGGTTCCTGTGCTCAAGCAGAGATTATCAGAGAGGATCTCACCCACTTTAAATTTCACCTCCGATCCCTCATATATCCTCCTAATGGACCTTATAATTTTATCGGGGAATGCAAATGCTTCCATTGCTCTGTCAAATGCTTTCTCTGCATCAAGATCCACCAACAACAGTGGTATGTTCTTACAATCTGCTTCCCTCTGGATCACCAGTGTCCTGTTAATGTTGTCAAATGTTTTCCTCCCCTCCACAAAACCACATTGATCCATATCTATCAATTTTGGCATCACTTTTACCACTCTTATAGCCATTATAAACATAAACACCTTATAATTATAGTTTAGTATTGATATGTCATGTATGAAGCTGGGTCTGATAGATCTTTACCCTCTTTAGGTATTACAGCTACCACCACTTTCTTCCAGGATGCTCCTCTTAAAATACTGTTACACAATACCTTCCAGATCTTTTTTTCCCACCTAGCTTCCAAACTTCCACAGGAATACCATCTAAACCTGAAGGACTTTCCTGTAGATTGGTTATACAGCACCATTTTTATCTCATCTCCTCCTATCGTAACTGTTAGTAATTGAGTCTTCTCTACCTCTAACCTTGGCATATTTAATTCTTCTATAATCATTTCCATTTGTACCCTTTCTCGATTTCCATTTTTTCTGTGCTTTATACAGACTTTCATAGAATTTCCGAAATACTTCTAGTACTTCTACAGTATCTCATTATCTTCCTTGTTATAGGCTCCCTAAGCTTGGTGACTGCCCTTTCTACTTTCTGTTGCCTGAGTCATTGTGCTAAAAGTTTTTGTGCTCTAGAGTTATCAAAAATCAGTTGCTTAACAGCAATCTTTCTGCATATTTTTGAGGTAATCCCCTATTTTTCTTTTTAGCATTCTGCAGTTGTTCCTCTTCATGTTCGGTGAGATTCCCATATTTTGCCATACTTTAACATTTGTCAGTCCATCTAAATAACTGTTGTTACTTCTTAACCATATCATGCTTTCTTTTATTTCCACCCTATTTGTAAACTCCACTTTAATTTTATCCCACTCCCTAGCTATATTTTCAGAGGAAAGTTCAATCTTCTCTAATACCGCCTGAGTAATTTCTACTACCCATTCCTTAAATTCCTCTTTTTTCAACAGATAGGTGGGAAAGTGTCAGTGTCTCATTTCTATTTCATTGCCCTGTGTTTTTCATTTAGTTATTACTGGCACATGATCTGAAATATTATTGGTTGCATATCAAGACCTTCAAATAAATGCACATATTACCGTGAAATGTAAATTCTGCCTAGCATAGCACATCGTTTGTATCTTCTGGAATAATATGTAAATTCACTCTGAATTCCTAGTATGGAATTCAGATCTTCCATGCCAAATATTTTCATAAATTTCTTTAAAAAAATCGAACCTCCTTTTTTACATTTTCCCTTCTGGGTGCCCCAGACACATCTTCACTGTTGCAAATCAAATTCCAGCCCCACCTATAAGTAATGTTCCTTGCTTAAAGCTGATTATTTCTCCCAGAATTTTCTTATGCTCCATTATAGCAGTTTTCTGTGAAATATAAACACATGCCAGTATAATCCTCCTCCTCTGCCAGTAGCCCTTAGTACTACAAATCTACCATTATTGTCTTTTTTATCCTCTTCTACTACTATTGGAGTTCCTCTAGAAATTAATATAAGTACTCCTCTTCCTTTGCCCCAGACATTCTGCTGAATAACCGTCTTGAAAATCTTTCTTTATCAAATGTACATGTTCAGTTCTTTCCAAGTGTGTCTCCTGTAGCATAGCGATTTGCACTCTACATTTTTAATATAGTTCACTACTCTTACTTTTTTGTATTCATCTGTGAGACCATTAATGTTTAAAGACATTATAGAAATCATCATAATTCTTGAGAAAATATTATTCCCACCTTTTATGTGTAACAACTTTTTGTTAAAGGTCTAGTTCCAGCTTTTTTGTTACATGCATGTACTGTTTGGCAGGTTAATCTTTTATACAATTGTTTCTTGTTGGTTATTCATGCTAAGATGTATGGTGCAGCCTGTGGTTCTGTTAAGTGTTGTCTGGTTTTGTCTTACTTTTATAACTCTCTTAGTTGGGGAAGCACTTGAGTGCTTTCAGAGAACATTTTCAGCAAGCCATTTCTCTTTATCAGTTTGTCTGCTAGAGACATGAGAACCAGATACAAAACTGTTTACTAGAAAAAGACTTATAATGTTCAATATTCTTTTTCATTTACTTTCTTTCTCTTAAAATGTGTTACTAGATTAATCTAATGGCCTTAACCATGTCATTCTCCTGTGTAAGAATGAGAAAAAGCACACAAATTTTTCTTTTGTCATGCTCTTTTAATCAGATCTTTTTTTTGACGTTGCAGTGCCTACATTTCTTAAAACTGAACAAAGAAAAATGGAGAAGAAGGTAGAAAGAAAAAAAAAATAAGAAAAAAAACAGGAGCACCTATTTACATTAGTATCCCCATTACACTTAAAATAACTGAAAAAAATACCTTATAACATGCAAAGAAAATCATGCACAATTTAAGTAGTACTATTAAGAAAAACATTGGCTTTACTTACAATTAATTTTCTTCCTCCTCTTCCCCTCTGCTGAGTATTTTTCTGCACATTAATGACATGAAGTAGGGCATATGCTTTAGAGTCCCCTACAAGTTAACAAAGACAAAAAAGTCCAATATTTCCAGATTTTCTTGTTCTGTCATATTTGATAAATATAATTATTGTGTTGTAATTCCACATTTGCCAATTTCCAACTTACTGATTTTATTCTGCAAACGTTAATGCTATGAAGTAGGGCATATACTTAAGAGTTCCCTACAAGTGTAACAATCTCTGAAACCCTGTTTCTGCTTCATTTCCAACATACTCTCAATTCTTCTAGTCAACTCTTGTGCTTTTTCCCCCCACTCTCAAACATTTTCCATGAAAACACTGAAAGGGTTTCACTGGCACAGTTTCTCTGCGGTCTTTATTACCACAAGAACAAGCAGCATAATCTCCTCCTGTTTCACAGATCAGTTATTGTTGGACATACTTTTGTATTTTTTCCTTAGCATATACTTCTTCAAAAAATGGTTTTGTTCCTCCAGGAAAAAATATTTTGAAGGTAGCTGGGTGCAGTAGTTTGAATCTCATGCCTGCTTCTCAACATTCCCTCAATAATGGAAAAAAAGTACTCCTCTTCTGTTTGGTGTACAATGAGTAGTCATTCTCCACAAACTCTGCTGTCTCCCACCTTTAGTACTCTGTTCTTCTGCCACAGTTTGTCAGACTCAACTCTTTCTACTGGTAAGATTTCATCTTTACTATTAAAGATATAGCCAGGTTTGGAGCATACACATGATGTGCCCTTTCAATTAATAATTCCTGTTGTGGAATACCAGTCCAGTTGCTTATTTGTGCTTTCATAAAATTAATACAATCTGTTGCTTCCAACTTCTCAGGTACAGCAGAAAATCTAAGGTTTCCTATGTGCTCTGTCTTCTAATTCTATTATTCTTTGAAACAGCTCTTCTTGTGCAGTCACATATTCGAACAGACTTTTCTTCATTTCAACCACTGAGTTTTGCAGTTTTATCACCTTATCTGAATATCTGTTTAAAGCTTCTTCCATTTTTTCCAGGATTTTATTATTTGGCCTAATATACTCCATTAGTGTTTCATTTATTTTAGTCAGGTCTGTGGGCAGTTGCTTTATACTTTCCTCTAGGTTACTGTGTCTGGAGCTTGCACTGCTTTTTGCTGAACAGCTGCAGTACTTTTCCCAGTCAGTGTTTTTTTGTCACCTTTTGTAGCTGATTTTCCTTCAGGTCCTCTGTATTTCTCTTTTTCCCTGGCATCCAGGCAGTGCACTTCAAATCCAGTTACAGAAATTTGCCCAGAAATCAAGGTCCACTGGCTTTCTCTGCTAAGTTTCTGTTTTCACACTAGGAGAGCTAGAATTAGGCTTACTCAATGTGAAGCCATCTTGATAGAGTTCCAATTTTTAATGACTTGGGAGGAATATAGAGAATCCCCAGATGAGTTGCTTGTTTTGGTTATGGAAAGGAAAGATTTGTTAATTGTCCATAGTAGTCTAAAACCAGAGTATGGTTTGAGCATATTTTTCGATGATGGGTATTTTTCTGAGAAACAAATTAAGTTGTGGACTATCTTGAGTTGTGAGTATGTAAGGTAGTGGGGGAGTTCTAGCCAGTGTAAATGTTGATGGGCTATGCAGTGGTGAGTTTTCAGATAGGAATTTGCTGCAAATTTGGCTATTTTATTGTAACATGTATCATGTTTAGTTTTTAGGGTGGTACTGAGATTTGTAAATATGGGGGATACATATAAAATGGATGGAAGTAGGTAGGCAGTGGGTATGGATTTTCTTACAGACTGTGAGACAATGTTTTGCTCTATTTAGTGATCCTAGTTCTTTTGGTGGCCTGGAGCCAGTGTTGGTTGTATTTTTATAGTAAGCATTCAATTTTAGTATTGTTGGACGACAGGATGCAGAATTTGTGTTTTTATTCAAGTAATATTTCAGGGGTAAATAGTATTAGTTTTGTCTTTTTGGGATTGAGGAGTAGGTTTGCACTGGTGAACCAGGATTCTGTGGATAGGAAAGCCTGTTGAGTAATGTCTTATAGGGTATGCAGTGACTATGCAGAAATGTTGAGTGTTACATCATCTGCATATTGAATAAGGGACATTTATTGAGAAGCATTATGAAGTTTGTTTAAAAATTTGTTAAAAAAAGGAGATGTCAGAATACTGAACCTTGGGGAACCCTGCCTGTAACTGGCAGGAAACTTGAAAGGGCTGGCTTCCACTTAACTGCCTGTTGTCTTTTTGACAAATAACTATGGAACCAGGTTAGAAATTATTTGTTTAGGCCAAGAAATGCTAGTTCATTTCATAGTTTCTGATGCAATATTGTGTCAAAGGCTTTTGACAGGTCAAGAAAAATAGACGAGACTAGGTCCCCATTGTTTCTGTGTTGATTGACAGTGTTGGTAAAGTTGAGGAGGGAGGTTGTAGTGCTGTGATTTGGCTAGATGCCATGCTATGTGGGGGAAAGTAAACTAATCATGGAGGAATTTGATTAGTTGGAAGTGCATACATTTTTCATGAATTTTTGACAGGGTGACTGATGTAGGTCAGTAATTAGTCATGTCTGTTAAGTGGCTACCTTTATAGTGGGGGATTATGAATAATTTTGTTCCGAGATTGTTGGGATGTGGTTTTCATGTATAGATTTGTTGGTTAGGATGGATGCAGGAAATACCATGCATGCAGCCTCAGTTTTTAGGTATTATGTTAGTAGGTCATCAGCTGCCAGGCTGTCGGTTTTAATTTTAGTAAACATTTTTTATTGCTGAAGTATGGACAGGTGTGGGCATGAATTGCTTGCTGTACAGTATTGTGGGGGGTGGATGGTAGGTTAGCATTTTGTTTAATGACTGCTACAATTGAGTTAATGAAGTGGTGGTTAATTTGAGTTGGAATTCTGTCTGAGTCCTAAGTGATTACTGATGAGGGTGTGGAGATTTGCCTTGGGTGTAAAATATTTACTTTCTACAAAACTTTGAGAATAAGTGGTACTCCTTGGCTCATCATCTGTAAACTACAGCTAGCTTTGCTTTTTTTACCTTTTAAAGTAATATAGATAGGTTTAAAATCCTATATTTTTTTTCTTCCAGTGTTTCAATATATCTTTTCTGGGGTGTTGGAATTTTAGGTCAGACCCTCTCCTGCTCATTCAGCATTCAGCAGTTTTGCACTTACATGTCAACCACTGGCCTCCTTATTGAATCTGCCCTTCATTTTTTTGCTGTACCTGCACCACTAACAAAGTTCATCTTCTTCACAAACATTCCTTTTTAAATTCATCAGGGGTTTATTGGAAGATGTGAATTAAGGGGAAGCCAGCTAGCTCCTAATATTGTACCCTATCTCAATATGTTCTACATAAAACCTATCTAGATGTTAATCAACAATTGTTTGTGAGGGTTGAGGGACAAGTCATGGTTATCCAGCTTAAATGAGTTTTCTGAAGCTCTGAGTTAAGCCCTAGATGTTGGATGTTGGGAATCCAGTCACCTTACTTTATTTGGAGTAAACAAAATCCTTAAATGTCTTCTCCCAGGATGTAATTACATCCAGTACTAATCATCTGATGCCAGATGTGTTTTTGTTAATTTGGTCAATAGCTGGTTAATGGATATAGAACAGAGAGTCCATTCATATCTAAATGGTGTAGCCCAGGGTCCAGTCTGAGTCCATTCATATCTAAATGGTGTGCCCCAGGGTCCAGTTTTGAGTCCATTCATATCTAAAAGATTTTTTTCCAAACGTACAGCTTAATGATCAAGTATTAATAAATGCAAAGACTAGGAACTGGAAGCTATTATATATTCAGACTTATTGATTTTCAAGTTTAAATATATTCTAGTAAAACAGATAAAACTACAGGACAAACTGGCCAGTAGACTGGAAACAATATGACCTGAGATATGGAATTTGACAGGGATGTTCAATATTCCTATGAGAAGACTGGAAGTTGCTGTTATTAAGTATGCTGAATACTTTCATGATCGACAGGGGATGGAGCTGATTAAACAACAAATGGTGGATTTAGAAGACAGCACATGAAAATGTAATATAAGATTATATAGCATTTTGGAAGATGAAGAAACATGAGTTATGGGACTATGTGAGAGTTAAATTTAAGGAATAGTCTGATTTACTAAAGATGGTTTGGGTATTGCAACTGCAAAGCATCTGCTGTTGCCTGAACAGAAGTTTGGTATGAAAATCCCAAAGTCAATCCAGACTGAAATATGTAATTGATGTGAGAAGAAACAAGTGCTGTGAAAGTTTTGGCAACCAGGAGCAGGACTATTCAGAAGTGACTTCAAAAATGTTCTTCCTTTGAAAATGTGGAAAGGGACTTCTACTTTGAAGATATTCTGGAATTACTGTTTTTAGGTGCAAACAGATTCTAAACTGTACATTTCTCAAATAGGATAAACCGCTCGAATCACAAAAACAGGTATCCCTTTTTGATTCATACCTTTCAAAAGCTACATTTCTTTTAGTGCATGATTTTTATCATGAGCTCAATATCCATATACAAACATGGTTAAACTTCACCAAGTGCAAGTGTAACCTGTATTCAAATAAAGGGATACAAACAAACAAATTAACATTTTCGTTTATGGGAGCACTGAAAGCACTTGTCTTTATACTGTCTTTAATTATGTGATCTTGAACTGGATTTAGAGGGATGGGGCATGTCCTTGTTCCTGTGACATGAGAACTTGACTTAACTTCCCAAACCAGGGCCATTCAAACATTTCAGGACCCAAATGGCCCACTCCACTGTGTTGCTTCATTTTGATGTAATGCTGAGCAGTATTTTTATATGTTTTTTAATTCCATCTCTTGTAATGGGTATTCACATTCTCACAAGGACATACTGTACCTTCAATCTGTGTGTGTGAGCGTGTGTATATATGTGTGTGTGTGTGTGTGTATGTGCTTGCGTGAGTATTGTCTTCCTATCTATATGCTAACAAAAGCTACTGCATACTCAGGGTGACTTGACAGGACCTAGTCAATTTCCTGGTTTTGCTGCTTTCTTGCTTTAACAAGCTTCTACTTGGTGGTGGATACAACAGACTTCAGCCAACCTCATTCCCCCGAGGATGGACAAACTGGTGCACCTGATCACTTACATTCTCCCTCACTGATTTATTCAGATCCTGGGCTCACTGATTAAAACTGGGTTATCTGGGTATAGTCAAGACTTTATCCCTCATTGCTAGACAGTACAGCTTTTTCCCTCTGCGTGTGTGTGCAGTCGTGTGCTTGTGTGTGTGTGTGTGTGTGTGTGTGTGTGTGTGTGTGTGTGTGTGTGTGTGTGTGTGTGTGTGTGTGTGTTTTCCTCCTTCTTCCAGAAGAATATAGTAATTTCTTTGTTAAATATACATGGCTACTGAGATAATGGTAAATGTGGTTTAGTTATCAAGACTATAACCTTTTAGTTAGATGCATTAATCAAGAAAGCTGAAACCTTTCCAAAAAGTATATTCTAAGGACTGCTGTTCTTCAACACTCTTTTCTCAGAGTGACAAAGGCATCTTTGGAGTTGACAGAGGTATAGCTTGCCAAGCATGTAGGGTTGCATTTGCCCTTGGAACAAATAACTCATTGGTTCATTAAGAACAACAGCCTTAATCAAGGGAGACAGTACGGCTTTATTTACATTATTAAGTCAGACATAATAGCAAATTATTCAGGAAGTGCGTTAACTCAGTCACCTACAACGCAGTTATATGCAAATAAAGCTATTTTAAACATGTCAGAACATGCTTTAATATGTGTAACTGCCTTGTTGTTTTTAAAAACACAGGCACACGATTTCACAATAAGTACAAATAGGGACAGGAATAGTGAAAACTCTTGTTCTGACCATTATAGATGTAAACAGTCTCAGCCTTTATTTTTTATATTTTTTTATTTGAAACACTAGCCAGTGGGCTGCAATATAAAGTCTTTAGTCCATTAGCTGTGAAATCGTCTGCACAAGAATTTCTCAGGACTTTACAGTGATAATCTCATTTAACACATTCATGAAGACAGCTACAGCTGGAGTCTGTTACATTCTTACTGTCTCACTTAGATTAAAAAGGGGTGTTATGTTATCTTAGAAGGTGGATATAAACTAAGAGATGACATCATTCAGTATTCTGGGTGGAATTAAGTAGCTCTGTAGCAGAGAGGGGTGGTCTTGACATTGCCAGATGACCCGAGTCCATTAGTGGCCTGTGAACGAAAGATTCGGGTTGAGGAGGACTGAGAGGCAGTGCCTGATGACAGTCTTGTGGGGATGGGTTGGCATGTGTCCTGCTGCAGAAGGGGCATTTGTGGGTTAAACTGCAGGTGTACATTCCATATGATGAGACTGTGTGTGTGGGGGGAGTATACCCACACTAGAGGCCACCACTTTCTAGCTCTGCAGAGCTGGTGTGCTGAAGATCATCCACAAGTGCAAGAATAGAGGAAATCAGGCACTGCACTGCACCACAGAGCAAATCAGGCACTGCACTGCACCTGTAAGCCAACAAAAGGAAGGGTTAGGAGCCAAGGGGAAGGGTTAGGAGCAGAATATAAACTATCCTGAGTTCTGTCTGGTGGGTGGTCCATGATCCTTAACACTTGCCTGCACTCTCACTGTTCTCTGAATGATGAGAAGCAATACATGGGGTGAAAGACAATTGGGTTCAATGATTGTGAAGATATCACAAAACACAAGGATGACTTAAGATGAAACCAGCAACTCTCTTTATTAGCGCTTTCATCCAAAATAACAGTTTGAACTTCCTCAGATACAAATTACCCCAAGATACTCAAAGGCCTTAAACATTGCAACCAATTAATAAGCATCCAATAAAAACAGTTAATCGATTAAACCCCCAGTCGCAAATAAAAATCAATAAAATCACTTCTAACCATAATATATAAGAAAATATACATTGTGCAATATAAAAATAACACTAAAAACCAATAATAGCTATAAAAACATTCATAAATTTATCTATCCAGAGTTTTTTTTTCAATAGACAAGTTATGGAGCATAAGTCATTTAAGCCTGGCCACTTAAATGCATTCAGCCTTAGCTGCCATAGTAACTCATTTTTTCTCTAGGTATAATTCAATGGGTCCCCCCCTGTTATTTCCCACAACTTTCTCGATTGCCATGTAACAAAAGTTGTGGGTCCTATTTTCACAGATATGTTTTGCTAAGGCATTGTTCTGTTGTTCATTCCTAATGGCATATTCATGTTGGTAAACCCTATCCCTTAATCTCCGATCATTTTTCCCAACATAGAATGCGCTACAGTTTTGACAAATACCCAAGTAAACTACCCCTTTACTATTACAATCAAATTTAAAACCAATTTTGTATTCCTTTTCTCCTGTGCTAAAACATTTTCCTAACAGCATTTTAGGGCAGTATGGGCACCTTCCACATTTTCCCATACCTAAATTTCTTCCATCAGAGGGGACCACATTTAACCTTTCCAAGAAGGTTTTAAAATTTGTTCCTCTCCTGTATACCATAGAAAAAGAGATGCCTATTCTGTCCCTTACATACCTCTTTTCTGTTAGTAAATTCCAGTTTTTAAGTAATATGTTATGGATACTCCTAAAATCACTATTGAACGTAGTGATAAATTGTGGTGATGTTAATATGTCCCTCGACCTATTCTGTTCCCTTGGCATGGAGTCAAAGGGAACTGCTTCAACTGCAGTCATTAAAGTTAAATTTTTTAAAATAGGTAAAAATAACCACATGTTCTTTTAGAAATTACCTCATGTCTCATATTATACAATAAATCCGAGGGGTACCCTCTGTTACTAAACATGGCACATAGCAGATTACATTCATCTTCAAATTGGCAGCCTAAAGTGGTCATCCTCGCAGGCCTGACAAGTTGGCCTTTTACTGCTGCTCTTTTCAATACTAGGATGGGCACTGGTGAAATGGAGGTAGCTATTAGAAAAAGTCTTTTTCCTGTAAATCCTTGATGTATACCCTCCCCTGTTTACATCCTTTTCTAAATAAATATCCAAAAAAGCTGTACCTTTAGTACTAAATTCGTAAGTAAATTTCAAAAAATTAGTTTTATTAATATAGTCCATAAGGCCAGTCACGGTGGTGCAGTTAGCGTTGCTGCCTCACAGCAGTTCTCTGTAGTATTGCTCTCATTATAATGCCTAACTTGCCTTTTAACAAATGCTATATAAATTGATTTGTTTAAGTCTGTCTGTGTAAGTCAAGTTCTTAATACTGTTCAGCTTTTTAGTATAACATCTTCAAACTTTCATATCCCTATATCTGCTAACGACATATCAAATATTTAGGTTATATGCCATTATTCGTTTCACTGCAGATATGAAAAGTACTTTCAGTATCTCTAGTTCTCTTGATTTTACTATAGTTAGTATCTATCCTGTTTGGCACATTGCTTTGTTCCTAATACTCATAACTTGGTGCTGTGATGTGATTCTAGTGCCAGTTGTTACACCTAAGTCCTTGATGTGTGACACAAACTCTAGATAGCAATTAACAATTTTAATGCTAATATTCATTGAGACCCCATGCAATACAACTCTACTTTTGTTAACATTACACTTTAAACCCATTTTTACGATCCATACTTCAAGAGAGCCTAAGTATTCATCTAAGACCTCAGTGTCATGAATGTCATTTATTACTGCTCCAGTCTTACAGCTGTCTGCATATTTATTAATCCAGAATTTGGGTGACGTTGTTAAGCTGGAGCATACCAAGTTAAATAAAATGGTTCTAATAAAGAGGTTTGAGGAACTCCAGTTTTAATTCTTTTTGAAGGTGATTTCAGGTGATGTAAAACAACACAGTGATCTCTGTTCCTTAACCAGATTTTTTCCATTTAATAGGGTGAGTTGGGAGGGTGGCCAAATGGTTAAGGTGTTTGCCTTGTAAACATAAGGTGCAGGGTTTGAGTCTCACAAGCGATAATTAACTAGGCTTAAAATGGCTCACCAGGACAGTTAGCTTAGTATGGACCTGGACCTGGACTTTAATAGTATAATGATTTGCACCTAGTTTAATCATACAGAGAGATATCTGGTCGTGGAAGTCAGCCTTTTATATATCCAAATAAATGACAAAGCACTGCTTTTTCTAATCTAATAAGGAGGGGATCTTATTAATTTATCAAGTCAGCATTGAGCATCCCTTTATAATGTTGTGCTGTGTGTCATCCAGATTTGGTCTACATTTGTTATCTCATATATGCAGCATATATGCAGCTGTAACAAGCATCATTCATATCATTTACCAATAACAGATATTAAACCAACAGGGAGATAGCTTGTCATATCATACTCGCTGTCTCTTATAAGTAAGGACCACATATGTTCTTTGTCATTTGTTTGGTACAACATGTTTACTCAGAAACTCATTGAACATGTATATTTAATAACATGTACATTTAATAAAGGAAGTATATCAAAAGAAATTATGTTAATTATGTGTCCAGAAGTATTGTCGGGACCAATACACAAACTTTTTTTAACCATTTTTAATGAATAACGGACATCATCCTCTGTTATCAGGGGACAGATATTGGGAAATCATATTGAAAGAAAAACTAGCATTCACAACAAGCATAACATTAATGCACAGTGTAGTACAGATTTCTGCTGTTTCTTTTACAGATCAGATGACTGTACCAGTCACATGCAAAGGGCCAAAGTAGGACCAATATTTTCAAACAGCTGACATATTTGTATAACAGTTTCTTATAGTCTGTGAAATTAATCAGGAGTGATTTATACTGTCTCTCAGTTGTTGTTTAACTGATTTGGGATTGTAGCCGTACTTTTTTTGTAATGAAGGGAGTTATGTTTCCTGTATTTTGTATATAATCTTCTTTTCTTTTTTAGATTTGTATCTGACCAGGCTTTAGTTTTGTAACTTCCTTTTGATTTTGTGTTTTTGTTTTTTCACAAATGATGTCCATCTCCCCTTAGTTATTTACTATAGAAGCAGAAGGACAGTTATACAACTCTCTTAACAGATCTTCAGTGACCAATTTCTTCATATCAGAATAACAGTCTGTTCTTTATGTAGCTTTATACCAGATACGTTAAAGACAATACTGCTATGATTGGATGTGCCTAGTGGCTGTAGGATTTTGAAATTGCTAATTAGATTATTCCTATTAGTAAATACCTAATGAAACATATTTGATGATCAGATGTGCATGAAGGCATATTAAGTGACAATAGAATCAGACAATTTCTAAGAAGTAAGCCTCCTCAAAAAGTCAGTATGGCATGAAGAACAATTAATGTTTGGGTAGCTAAAGTCCCTGAGTAGTACTATCGGTCTTTCATTTAGAATTTCATCCAAAGTGTGCAGAAAGACTTCATGTTCATAAATAGTCATACTTGGGGTTCTATGTGCTAAAACAATGTAGCACAGACTCCATGGGTTAATATCCTTTATGATTATATTTAACTTTAAAGCATCATCACCCATCTTGCCAAGAAGGATATTTTAGAATCACCTATTAGCAGCACACCCCCACCACACTTTTTTATAAAGTTTTTTTTTTGTATTTTCTGAACCCAATGAATATAAGGCTGCTACTATCCCATGTGTCCATAATGGAGATAATGCTGTAATGATTTTCTTCAACTATCAGCTCAAGTTAATCGTTTTTTTATCCCTCATAATCTGTGCTTTAGTACAGAATACTAAAGAATGCTAGTATAGTATGTGCATTAGTATAGATGCATTTTAGATGTCTGAGTTACTAACATATTCTCTGTCCTTAAGAACATTTTGCCTAAAAAAAAAAAAAATCAGATCTTCCCCTAAGAATCTTAGTCAAGTATTCATTCCCTGATTCCCTGTTCTGCAGAAATGAAGTTTGTCACTGGAGAAAGTGAAAGCGCCAGCAATAATTTCTTCCCATGTAGTTACAGCCATAAATCCTTTCAGATATCTCTGACCACATAGCCAGTGTTGAAAAATGTTGCTTTGTTTTAGTGCAAATATAATCATTAAATCTCAGGCATGGTGGTATCTCACAAAAGGTTATCTGAATTTTCTTTTCTTTACTTAAGATGGCAATTTCCTTAACAGCCTATTTCATGTAACATAACTTATAAAATCATAATATATAATGGCCTTAAAAATGTATATTTAAATGTTGTTACAAAATCTTTGAAAAGTAGAAAGGAAACATTTAGGTGTCCAATGGAGATACAGATCATGGCCCTTTTTTGCAAGAATCATATAGCAATGCCTAGTGTATACTATCCACGTATGATCGTATATGCACCAAATGATAGGTTTTAAAACTAATGTAGTATAAAAAGAACCAGAGGCCTCCGATAAGATGTAATACCTTTGCTCAACAAGAATTAAAACAGCAAAATAAGAAACTATCAGTTTTATAAGGAGTTTTCATTGACACAAGCAGCTTCATCAGCTTCTGCAAGTAAATAATGTTAAGAGACTATAAGTGCATAGATATTTAAATATTCACGAGACTGCAACACTATTTGAAATACAAAAAGAATGCCTACAAAGGTAGCAGCAGCTGATGATTTTATCAATGTAATAAAATCAATTTGGGAATGAAACATGCTGACTTAGCTTAATGCAAAAAACAAACAAACAAACAAAAAAAGTAAATGCTCTACCTAGTTGATGAAGCAGTAACCTGATAGGATAAATGCAGAGCAGGGAGCTCCGTAATGCTGTCATGCTATAACACCAAAACACTTGGAGTTGCAGGCTTTTACATAGCTTTTAAGATGGACTGGGAGTTCTTATACCACTGCAGAGCCTCCAGTAATTAAACAAATAAAAGCAATGCCACACACTCAATCACCTCAGACAAAGTCTTACAAAACTACTGAGTGCAAAATAAGTCAGACACAAAATATACTTTTTCAAGTTTAAGAGCAGCTTTATTAAAAGTAAAACTCACTTGTTTTCAGGATGTTTGACTCAGCACATACACAAAATGCACTGCAAGCTCTGATATTAATTCCATTTAAGAATAAAAACCCTGGAATTTTGAACTTTTCCCGGTAAGGGGTCGCCACAGCGGAACTCCGGTCAGCTAATGACTGGCAGTAGATTTTCACGAACGCCGAGGTGCCAGCTCGACGTCCAACCTTCACGAAGGCACGCCAACGTTAGCATGTCTTTTGAAAGCCACCCAACCGCGGGGAGGACATGCAGACTCCACACAGAAGGCACTCCCCGCACTCCAGCCGAGAATCGAATGGGAGAACCTCTTGCTGTGAGGCAACAACGCTACTGCTGCACCACCGAGGATGCAATTACTGAAAATTCACAGTCTTTTTCCAATACAAAAACAGTACTAACAGATTCAGCCCTTGCCACATTACTCATGTGTGCTAATGGTAACCCTTCTGCTGCTGCTGCCTTTAACCCCATCCCTACACCCAGCTTTACCAGAGATCCTTTTCATGATAGTATCACTACACAAAACAGTCACAGACATACACTTCATGTACACATGACACTATAGCTATCACCTACCTAGCCCTTATTCTAACCCACCAAACAGCCACAGACATACACTTCACATACAAGTGACATTATAGCTATCACCTAACCATCCACAAAACAGCCACAGACATACACTTCATGTACACATGACACTATAGCTGTCACCTAACCTAGCCCTTATTCTAACCCACAAAACAGCCACAGACATACACTGCACTTACTCATGATGCTATAGCTATCACCTAACCTAGCCCTTATTCTACACCACAAAACAGCCACAGACATACACTTCACATACAAGTGACATTATATCTATCACCTAACCACCCACAAAACAGCCACAGACATATACTTCACGTACACATGACACTATAGCTGTCACCTAACCTAGCCCTTATTCTAATCCTAACCAAGAAAGACTCACACACAAACTAACATCCTATAACAAACAGAAAACACTGAATCTATCCCCATCGCTAGCTGTTACTCTAACCATAACCTGCAAATGCTCACACATACCCTTTTACAGCTAATGATGAAGTGCTTGGTATTTCTGAAAGTTTCAGAATTAAAACAAACCCCACTTATGTTCATGTAATCAGACCTCTCATTCAACAAGATGATTCGATGTTCCCCACTTCAATACTTCCATCATATGATAAGCAATGCTTCCTACTAAAAATTACACTTTGACAATAAAAAGCTTATTTGACAGAGTTTGAAATACCCACAGATGCGCATGCATGTGTGTGCGTGTGTGCATATGAGCTCGCATGAGTGTGTGTGTGTGTGTGTGTGTGTGTGTGTGTGTGTGTGTGTGTGTGTGTGTGTGTGTGTGTGTGTGTGTGTGTTTGCATGAGTGCATATGTATATGTGTGTGACTGTGCATGTGTGTTTTATCTATATATAAAGGTAATAGTGAAGTACATTTTCATCAAAATTCTGATCTTAGATGTTCTTGCCCTTGCTGTGATTGCAGTTTTTGTTCATCCATTTGTGAAACAAAACATTTACATCAGCCAACATGGGTCAAGATTTTGAGATTCACCATTTGATTACATGCAAGACCACATGCATTTTATGTGGGGCAAACTAGGAACAAGTGGAAACAACAGATTTCATTGCACCTTAGTAATTTGCATTGCCATAGAGATAGAAGTGCTTTGTTTAAGCATAGTTTAAAACATATCCATGCCCATTTCATTTCTACTGTGCTTAGAACATCCCAGTGCCCATTGACAAAGCTGATACTAGTTATCTGATCAACCGCATTGGCAAAACATTTTAGATAGGAAGGAATGCAATTGGATCTTAATACTAATTTATTTAGTATTTTTATTTAATTCATTAGTTTGGAATATATATATAATGAATCAACTATATATATATATATATATATATATATACATTTGCTTTAAAGTTATTAATTGTATTAAATTTGATAGGATTTATATAGCATAGGTTTGATATGTTTATTAGAACTAATCCTTACTTCCCAATGTTTTAGTTCAATGTAACCTATGTTTACTGATTTTAATATTATTAGGATGCTATTTATAATCACTGTGTACTGTATTATTATTCTTTTTAATTATTGTTGGTTATATGCTTTACTTATTGATTTAATCTTATTAGGATGTTATTAATAAGCACTTTGTTGTTTGTTATTATTGTTGGTGGTTATATACTTTATTTCAGGCTTACTGTTTTGAGCGCTACTATATCTTCTTCTTCTTTCGGCTTTTCCCGGTTAGGGGTCGTCACAGTAGATCACCTGTCTGTGCATGTGGCAGTGGAGTTTGATGGTGTTGAGTTGTCAGCCTGGCACCCAACCTTCCACAGAAGGCACACATATGCACGCACTCACGCCTAGGGCCAATTTAGAGTGTCCAATCCACCTACAGCATGTCTTTGGAATGTGGGAGGAAATCGGAGCACCTGGAGGAAACCCACATGACCACAGGGAGGACATGCAGACTCTGCACAGAAGGCACCCCAGCCGAGGATTGAACTAGAGAACCTCTTGCTGTGAGCCAACAACGCTAACCGCTGTACCACCGTGGCTGCCTGTTTTCTGCTCTATTATATATTTTCCCTTTATTTATTGTTGAGGATCATGCTTGTTTTTGTATTAGTATTTAGTCATGTTTTGGCATTTGAACCGAGTCACATGATGTGGGCACAAATGCTTGGAGAAACTCCAGGTGCAATGTGAAAATTACATCAAATCCATGAAAAACAGCACACAAGATGAAGGAATAAATTCACATATTTAATGGCTAAATGGACATTCAGTGCAGCAGTTGCAACCTGACTTCTATCTATAGCTTCTTTGGTGCAAAAAATAAATCTGAACATGTTACATCTTAACAAGATTATGTATCAGTTCAGAGAAGTCACATGTAAATCATGCAGCAATACCAATTATAAAAAAAAAAAAGCGAAAGAAAAGTTCTATTATTTCCTTTCAACTGAAACAATGAAATTCCTAAATAATCATTCAACCCATGGGGGAAACAAGCCTCCATTTATACAATCCACCAACTTTCTTTTCCATCAAGAATGCTTTGTAAGCATTCTTTAGCATATTAGAATTTTGGGAATCAGCATCATTGCCTGTAAAACTAAATATAACATTTGACTGAACAAAGATGTGTTTCTATAAAACACTCCAGCTTTTATAACACCTAATGTCACTCAGATGTACCAAAATTCTACTTTTTAGATCATGTGTTATTTATCCCATATAAAAGCACCATAGAAACCAGAGCCATAGCTGTATTATTTAACAGCCCAGTGCCAGCCCCTGAAAAAGTGCCCAACCCCCTCAGCTTTTCAAGAACTGAAGAGCAAAAAAAATTCTTCTGCTTTGTACCAACTGGCTTCTTACAGAAGCAAAATTCACACCCCTCTCAGCCCTTCAACTCATGAAAAAAAGAAAAAAAAAGGACTTTGGCTTTTACTGTAGAAAGCTAATTGGGTTTCTTAAATACTTACCCCCTTCAGCTCGTCATTTCAAGATCCTCCCCCCCCAAAAAACTTTTGCTTTGTAAGTTCCTATCTGTACTGCATTTGATACTTTGTACTCAGGGTGGCTGCCCCCATTACCCCACCCTTGCTACTCTACTGAGAAACATTCTGCAAGGTAGATTATTTGTCCAGAATGGCACACCACCACATATCTTATTTGGTTGGTGAAATCCATGTTCTTCATTATAAACAAAATGGCTGTTCAACAAAAGATTGCATTTATTTCAGTCCCTACTTGGTTTATTTCCACACAGTGTAATTGGTGTGTGTGTGTGTGTGTGTGGGGGGGAGTATTTGTGTAACTGTGACAGGCACTTGTTTTCACAAATAGTCTTCAGTCCAGGGGAAACAAAACTCCTGTTTTTATAACCCAACTTCTATACTTTTTATTTTTATTAAGAATGCTTTGGAAACATTCCTTGGGCATATTAGTACTCTGGGAAACAGCATCAGTTCCAATAAAAGTAAATATAGCATTAACGTGAACCAAAGCATATTTATAGCACTTCTACATTTTTACATCTAATGTCACACAAATGTATAGAAATTCTGTCTTTTAAGGCATGTGGTGTTTGACCCACATAAAAGGCATTATAGAAAATTCTGCAAATTAGATTATGTTACCATCAAGCACAGCACCTACCTTCCTCAAACTATCTGCAGACAGCATCGCCTATCCCATCTCTATTCTTATAAATAGAACTATACAAGAATCATACATCCTTTCCATCTGGCGCCATGCCTACATCATCCCCCTACACAAAGGTGGCAAGAATACTGACACCACCAACTTCAGGCCTATTGCCATCCTTTCCCCTCTTTCTAAAATTCTAGAGAAAACCATCCAAGTACAACTAATGATACACCTAACCCAAAACAATCTCCTCTCCCCTACCCAACATGGCTTCGGCCCTGGCCACTCCACCATGACTGCCCTTCTTTCCTTTCTGGAAACCATCAACACTGAATGAGACTCAGGGAAAATTTGAATTTATGCTATTTCTAGATTTGTCAAAAGCCTTTGACACCATCTGCCAAACCCTAACTCATATCCCAACTCTCCACCCTACATCTCTCTCTCCCTCCACTATAGCCTGGATTTCGAGCTACCTGTCCAACCGCCAGCAAGCTGTCCAATGGAAAACTTCAACCTCCCCCTTCCTCCCTACACCCACAGGCGTCCCTCAAGGTTCCGTTCTTGGCCTTCTACTCTTTAACCTGTTTATTAACAAGTTTCACCACTCCACCCCAGAGTCATCTGTCATCCAATATGCAGATGACTCAACTATCATCTGCTTAGCCTTCTCACCCTCCGAGCTCTTTGCAAAAACACAGTTATCCTTCTTCACAACCGAAACCTGGATGCAGTCCAACCACTTAGCTCTAAATGCAAATAAAACCAAACTAATGATCTTTTCCCCTACCAACAACTCTATTATTGAAAAAACCTCATTCACTGTACATAGCCAGAACAACACCCTCCTTGAAATCGTTCCCACCACCAAGCTTCTCGGCATCATCATTGATGATGAACTAAATTTTGATACCCGCATCTACTCCGCAATCAAAAAAAAATCACCAAAAGATAGGTCTCCTCTGCAGACACAACTGCTTCCTCAGCCCCTCTACCAATCAAACCCTGGCATCCACCTTCCTGTTCCCTCCCTGGACTATGGTGTTCATCTGTTCACAAATCTCCACCTCGGTTTACGATCCAAACTTGAATCCTGCTACCACAAGATCTGCAAATTTGCAACCAATTCAAAAAACTCATCCTACCACTGCCACTCCCTCCTCACCCTCACTTGGCTTGAACTTCCCAAGTACCTCAGTTACTTACAACTCACCATTGCCCACAAGCTCATCTTTAAATCCACAAACTGCCCATCTCTCGCTACATCCTTAAAATCTTATATATTCAACCACCAGCTCATATCCACAAACCAAAATCTCCTTCAGGTTCACAACCAGCATGACCTCCTGGCCACCTAGTACTGTCCTACTCCTTAGCCAAGCAGTGGAACTCCACCCCCCACCTTTGCAAGCTTCCAAACCATACCAATTTCAAATCTCAGCTATTCTCTCATTTATCAGCCAAATGGTAATGCCCATGTCACGCTCCAACATAAACCCCTCTCCACCCCATCTCTTTCTACTCTGCTCTGAAATCATTACCATTTACCAATTCTATTGCTTCATCTCAACCTAAAACAGTCTCGCCCTACCAGGGACTGATTTTCTCTCTATCTAATGTACTATACTTTCCATAATCCAATTTTCTGGTACTCTCTCCATGCAAAATGGTCCACTTACCCTGCAGTGGGCTAGTAGCTACTTGTTTTATGTTTACTTACAAAGAGCTTATTTGTAAAAAAAATGTCTTTTTCTGCAAATATTCAGTTTACCCAACCTCCAAAAGGGCTAGTAACCTTCTGTTTAAATGTTAACACACTAAAAGCTTATTACATAATGTATTATATTTCTGTAAATGTTTTAATTGTTCTGTACAAATCTTTGTTATTCTTTTGTAACATGTAATATGTAACTTGTAATTTGTAATATTTGGAGCTTTTCTCCCTGGGTCTTCACTGAAAACGGGCTCTTTATGGCCCAGTGGACTTCCCCGGTCATCAAACTTAAGTAAATAAATAATAAATAAATGTTTCCAGTATTGTGGACTGAAATAGTTGTTATTTGTGTGGTAGAATCCATGTTCTTTGTTGTGAAAAACTATGAATTTAACACAAGATTGCATTTTCATGCTCTCCATGTGGTTTATTTCTATACAATGTGGTTGGAAGGGGAGTGTGTTTCAGTTGTTATTGCTTTTGTGTTGGTTGAAAAACTGTGACACCCACTTGTTTCTTCTATAACTAAATTTACATTCGTCACCTAACTACTTAATGTCTAGCAGCTCAGGAAAATTGGCGAGTAGTTATTAGTGAGGTTCCTTATCTCATTTATCATCATAAATAGTAACAAAAATGAGCTGTCTGCATTTATAAAACAACAAAAACATCACACTGCAATTTGTTACAAATGACATAGAACTTCAAAGTAAAAAAAAAAATTATATATATATATATATATATATATATATATATATATATCTTCAGGTACCCATAAAGGTACTCAACTTGAAAAGCACAAACAAAAATTTCAAATAAATTTACCCCAGTACCCATTAATAACTATATATATCTTCAGGTACTCATAAAGGTACTCAACTTGAAAAGCACAAACAAAAATTTCAAATAAATTTACCCCAGTACCCATTATTAATTCTATGGCTGTATAACTACAACCAAACAATATATGCAGTATCAGTTTGTACTTGTTTGCTCAAAGCTGCAGTGAGGCCTTCTGCCATTGCTCTGCTGTGAGACTGGAAAAGATAAGTACTTATTTTCAACTGTTTTCTTCAGTTTTGATTTACTAAAACATTTACTGCATATTTAAACTGTGCAACTGTTTTTTAGACTTAGTGAATTCTGTCTTTACCTCTGTTCTGATCTTGTGTATCCCATCCACCCGCTGAGCTGCTGTTGTGGTAATAAAGCTTGGTAGCTTTGAGTTCATGGTTCATGGTTCATGGATTAGTGCTGGGCTAACTGCACTTGCAAGGCATTTTAAGCCTAGCCAATTATCCCTTGTAAGGTTCAAACCCTGCACCTTGTGCTTGTAAGGCAAACACCTTAACCATTAGGCCACCCTCCTCCCTGCCTGCTTCTAGTATAAATTTGATATTGGACACTCCCCCTAGTCCCATTACATCAGCTCATTCTACTGCCTACGGTGAGAAGTTGTGAAGCCCCACTCCTTTAGCTTCTCAACATTGAATTATCTTCTATGTCCTCACTTTCTACTTAAAAAAATGTCCCTCTTCCTACTTCACTTTGCTGCTTGTACTTACACACACACACACACACACACACACACACACACACACACACAAACACACTCAATATGTATACAGTGTGGGGATTCTACTGGAATGAAGTCTGACTGGCACATAAAACAGATACATATTATAGATTTTACAATGAGACAAGTTTATAAGGAAATTATTATCTGATGATGGAATTGGAATATTACACAAGAGAACTACAATTAGGAAAGGAAATAGGAACTAATCCCTTTAACTAACATTATCTAAGAAAAGGTACTTGACTGCAAGTGTACACTTTCACCTACTTAAGGCCAAGTCAGGAACAACATGGCTAAAATCATTTAAAAATTGTTTGAAAATTGCTGTGGAAGTACTGTGAAGCTGTTGAAGTAAGAATCCAAGAGTCTGTATTATGCCTGGGAAAGGGTGGATAAACCAACGGTAGGGCAGTTGGCTCTGAGATGCATGTCTTCTTGTAGTGTCTGTAAACATCACCGCACATCCTGGTGACTGAGATTCAGATTTATTTTACATTTTCCATTTTTGTATGGTGTATTTGAGATTTATCAGAAATAAAGCTGTTGTATTTGTACCTGAACAGAGCACTATTGCTAGTGTGGCTGAAATACTGTAATGTTACGTTTAACAAACTGAATTGTAGCTTTATTTTATTTTCCTGGTGACGTTAGCTTCACTTTGTTTGCACAATAAAACTACTTATTTGGAAGAACTTGTGGAGTGAGTGTACATTGCTTAAAATGTGGTAATGTAGTACAGGCTAGTTAAATCTGTTATATCTTGATAGGTATGCCTTTCCTTACCCTCCATTTAAAAAATAAGCACTTAAATCCTACTGCTACTGTTCCTTTTCATGAAGACTGACCCACACTGACAAGTGGAGCTGTTACTTTGAAAAATTATTGTAACAATTGTAGCATAGGCTGTTTGGAAGATATCTCTAATCAACCGTCTTGCAACTGGCTATCTGAACAAAAAGCCTGAAGATTTTTTTGTCTGTTTGGGTGTCTAGCCCAGCTATACATGGCTTTTCTTCTCTCTTCATCCAACCCCCACGCACACCCACCACTGTATCATTACATTAATACACTCATAGCTACTCCAACAAACATCCATCATCCAATCAGCAATAAATTCAGACAATGTCAACTTCCACTAAAATTTATCATTCTTAACTAGCCCATAGAGTACATCTCCCAATATCCTCCACCACTCAAATATATCTGTCACTTCAATACCATGATCCTCCATTTTATCCTAATTTCACTACTAATTCTATACTCAAATCTTATTACTTTCTACCATGTAACATTATTACAAACAAACTCAGTTGCACCTACCAAGCTGAAACGGTTCCCTATTAGAAGACCGAAAACGCATTCCTTCGAATGCGTCTTGGTCGAACTCAAAAGCCTAAAACGGCAAAATATCAAAGCGGCTTTTGATAGAATTCTTTCCCTGTGAAAGAATTTGCTTGGCCGCTTTGTTACTTTGTTGTTTACGGCACTGTAGTGCGGTCTTGGAGTTGGTATATTTTAGTAGGGGGGCTGTGGGAGGTGCAGCACCCCACATCGGGAGTGTGGTGTGGTGAAGCCCCCAACTTAATGTAATGTGTAAAGTGTTTTATTTATTTATTTATTTATTTTTGTTGGAACAGAGATTTTTTTTCCCTAGGAAATAAATCACTGTTCTGACAGTTTGAAATTGTGAGCTTTCCCTTACATAGGGTCGATTAATCACCATTCACTTTTTTAAGTGTTCGGTGATCTAATATAGACCCGGTGAAACACGTTCCTCGCTATAGTGCTATATCCCTATCAGTGTTTAACTGCAAAATAATTGACTACAAAAAATTTATAACACCTGAAATTACAATACGATTACAAAGACATCAAACTTACTTTTTCTCTTCCTTTTCCTAGCATTTACGTCAGAAAAGTATATACATTTACATAAAAATTAAACACACATACTACCCACAGATCTGTATCACTACTTAGCTCCTAGCTCTGTGGAGATATTCACCCAAATCCCAGGCCTATCATTCATCATATCCCTCTTTTACCAAATAACTTAAAACCAGTCATCTCAACCAGTAAGTCCTCAGTTCTCAGTTCTTGACTGTAAATATTTGTAGTGTCTCCAATAAAATACCAGAAGTACAAGCATGGGTCTCCTCAAATAAACCATATATTGTATCTCTTACTGAAACCTGGTTAAAAACCTCCATTAAAGATCATGACTTTCTACTGCAGAATACTGTTCTGGAGGAGGAGTGAGGTTTAAGGGAAGGCAGGAACTGAACTCTTCATTTAATGTTGGACTGAAAGACAGTTGTTATAAAGAAAGAAAGAAAGAAAGACATATGCAATGTATAATATGTGTAAATGGAAAACTGTTAATATGGTTTGTTTCCTTTTGTATTAATGTATTAATATATTAGTGCCTGTGTCTTAAGTGATAATTTAATAAAGGTGTTGAAACAGAAAAACAGTTCTCCCATAAGGCTACAATATTATCAGGTATGATAGATTAAACAAAAGAGTTGGTGCAGTAGCTATTACTTATGCTAACACTATACAGCTCTATATCTACCCTCATAATGTGCCCACCTTTCACAAATCTTTAATTTTGTTTACCTATCAAAGCTTAACAAAAATAGGTCACTGTCTATAATTGCAATCTACACCCTACCAAATACCAGTCCCTCCATAACTGAAGATATACTGTTATGGACCACAAATAATATCATGCAAGAAATGATCATACTCTGTGATTTTTAACAATAGTGAGACTATTCAGAATGAAGGCTGCAACACCATCACGCTATATAACTTTTGCAAACTGACTAATTCTCCCACCAGATTTAGTAAAACGACTAATAACAGTGCAGTCCTTGATTGGGTATTAAGCAATTCTCCTTACAAAATCTCCGCTATAGTCTTACTTTCCGACACCCTAAGTGATCATAATTCCATATATGCCATCCCACAATGCACCAAAAGCTATGGAAACATCACATATAACCTATATTGAAACATCACAAATGTTCTACATTTAGACAAATCAACTAATGTTACTTATAGATCAAGCAGTTGAAAATTTTAATTTTTACTTTCTGCCAGTTCTCAACAGTCAATTTCCTTTAAAAAAAGGTGTTACATCTAATCCAACCTCTTGGCCTACCAGAAACACTAAACAGGTAATGCAAGAAAGAGATAAAGCATGGGAACTATGGTATAAAGTCAGAACTGAAACCTCCTAACAGACGTATAAACAACTGAGAAATCTCTCCAAAAACTCATCTAAACAGACAAAAACCTTTCTTCGCCCAACTACAAATAAAAACATTTCTAATGCAAAAGTTTATTGGGCATCCTAAACAGACTCTTGAAACTCGGAAAAACTACATAGCTAAATCCCCTACCAAATGAAACAAACCAAAACATGGCTCAAAAATTCAACCTACACTTCATATATATAACATCATTGGCACTAAAGAATCTAATGGATGCCCTATTACATACCCTTTCATTCACTCAGATTGGTACTTCAACATTTTCTCTTCAACCAGTCCCAAGTAAAATAATACAAAAACTGTTAATGTAACTGAAACCTACAACATTAGCATCCAAGCAACTTCTGCTGTGTACTTAAAATTTGCCATAGATGCCATATCCTACCCCTATAGTGACACTAATCAACAGGTTCATATACGAATCATATATATACCCAAACTATTAAAAAATATATAGTATCTCACTGCATAAAGGAAGAAATTCAGTGGAATTATCCATTTATCAAGCAATAGCCATACTTTCTTCCTTGTCAAGAATCCTAGAAAAATATATACATTCCCATCTTCTAAAGAATCGCCTAGAGAATGACCTACTTTCTCCCACCTGACTTGACTTTTGCCATTTACATGGCAGCCCTACAGCTGTTCTGTACTTTCACAACACATTATATCAACTTATGGATAAAGATGAGCAAGTGTCTTCCATATTCCTGGATCTAGCAAAAGGATTTGATATAGTCTCCCATACTAACTATTATGAACATTACTCTCCTTTGCATAGCTCTCAAACTGTTAGAGAAAGAAATCTGGACAAGGCCATAAATAAAAGTGGGACAGAGACCCAAAAATAGGGACAATTTTTAAATATTGTTCTCACAAACTTAGAAAGTTGATAGAATAATAGGTTTTCCATTAGCATGGATTTTCTGAAGGGGTGTGAAGTCTGAATCTCAAATGTCTGTCATTATTTTCTAACTTCAGTCTTTAATGATTTGCCACTAATTTGCAGAAAAAAACACAATTTTATGAAAAATGGACCAAAAATGTGAGGCAAAAATCTGGACATTCTGCAAAAATCTGTACAGTTGAGAGGTATGCCTTTGATCTATCCACCAGTACCCTAACTTGGTTTAAAAACAATTTTTTAACTTGGACGCAATGCATTAAATGGCAAAGATGCTACTCATCCCACCTATCCATAACCATAACTCAGGGTGCAATCTTAGGTCCCTTCTTCTTGAATATTTTGATAACCTCCATACTGCAGTGTGGCAAGAGTCATTGGTTCAGTACGCAGATGACTCCACTCTAATTTGCTCAGTTCCAAGCTTGCCAGAGCTAAACACTATTACACAGCAATTCTTCTCTTCCAGTGAATCTTTTCTGAGCTAAGCTTCTGCTAAACCGAAAGAAAACAAACTTTCTACATTTCATCCGAAAACTATAATCTGATCACAAAAATACCTTTAGTATATCATGCAAACAAAACACTAGACTCAAAGTGGGCACATGTGCTAAATTATTTGTGGCCACCATAGAAATACTATCAAAAAGACCTATATAAAATTAAATCTCTACTACAATGCATCTCCCTACCTCACCTTGCAATCTAGAAAGACCACTGCCCTGTCGTAACTATTGCTTACTCTCGCCTATGCCTCCACCCTTCACTCACCTCCTCTCTTTTAACAAAACTGGATCAACATTATAGTAAAATTTGTAACCCAGCTTCCAAATAAAACCCATCACTACCGAGCATTCAACAAACTAAACTGGTTGGAATTCCCCAAACTATCAAAAATTCATTCAATTTACACTGGCCCAAAATATACCTCATCACACAAACAAATGTGCAGTACAGGGCAGGAATGATATAGTAATTATTATCTAGATCTCTCAGGTTTAAGGATGCATATCTTGCCCAAGTCCATAGACCAAACAACATTATCTTGCCCAAGCATATAGACCAAACAATAAGCATGGCAAAGTAATGTATTCCTCATATATATATATATATATATATATATATATATATATATATATATATATATATATATATATATATACATATACAAATTTTGGAGTGGTTAACCGGGAAAGTCCGACTTGGAAGGAAGCCAATTTCCAGCGGAAGCCTGGGGAGAAACGCAGCACACACGTCTGTCTGAATTTAAATTAAATTTAAAATACTTCAAAGCAAACTTTACCCACCTGTTGGATTCCAAACTATGCTCCTGCCACTCTTCTCCAGGCTAAACGTTGCTATAGCTCTATGCATATGTCCTCTTTCTGTAGTGTCCTTTTGGATTTCTCATATAATTTTAAGTTTCTGGGCATTTTATAAGAAGATCTAATGGCTTAGCCACACTTAGAAATTCTTAATAAGCAATCTGTTATCTTACAGTAATGCCCTTCGCATTCTGCGTACCTTTCTGTTAGCCAAATTAAAGTTTTTAATGTTATCATTGTTACTTAGTAGAACTGAAATATGATTCTGTGGAATATAATGATATCTATAATGTATCTTATTTCTTTTTGTTGTTGTTAGACGTACACTAATTTTTGTATTTTGTATGTGATTTTAACATTTGCTGTTTTTCTTTGTATTACTGTTTTGTATAACTTTTTGTAAGATTTGTTAACTCTTTCCCTGTAAGCAAATACTACTAGCAGTATTATTGCTACTACTACTACTACTACTACTACTACTACTACTACTATGACTGCTACTGCTGTTGCTACTACTATTACTGTTACTACTACTACTGCTACTACTAATACTACTGCTACTACTAATACTTCTGATACTACTACTACTACTGCTGCTACTACAAATACTATTGATACCACTACTACTTCTACTAATAAATAATATGCCTTTTTAATTTCTCCAAATCCTTTGGGTTTCTAATACCATGACGGGAATGGACCCCATTCCTAAGTCAAAGTATGATTAAAGTTCATGAAATTAGTACTGTCTCAATCTTTGATGTCAGCCAGAAGTGTTCTTCGCAGCATCCACAATGTGCCCAGTAATTACTCCTTCTACAATTCGTACAGAGTTACATGTATTGGTGGTTCTATATCACGTTGTCATAGTTTTACAACTTTTAATTCTATATAGTCTAAACCATATGTTCAAAGTTGCAATACTTCGAAAAACTTAAAAAAAAATAAAAATAATAAAAAAACTTACTTGACGGTTGTAAGCAGGGGGGCCAGGTAATTTATTTATTATTTTTATTTATTTTTTTAAGTTTTCATAGTTTTACAACTTTGAACATATGGGTTCAACCATATAGCGTTCAAAGTTGTCAAACTTCGACAACGTGATATAGACCCTGTATTGGTAACATATCTAAAATATGATTGTAGATTCTTTTTTATAAGACCCGTTGCTCTTACTAAAATTGGAACTGTCTGGGTATCTTTCTTCTACATTGCTCTCATTTCTGCCTGCAAATCCTGATATTTTATGACTTTGTTTCTCTTTGTACACGAGACACTATAGTCACTGGGTGTAACGATTTTAATGATTAATGCTACTTTTGCCTTCTTTTCACGGACCACTATATCTGGTTTTCTCGCATCTATCTTTTGAACTCTTGATAATGAGTGATCCCTTCTGATGTAGACTTCATCATTTTCTAGGATGCTTTGTGGCTCATTTTTCCAATGTTTTTCAGCTACTTCAGTATTATAATGTTTGCACAATTCCCAGTGCAATACTCTTGCCACATTATTATGCCTGTCAGTATGCAGTCCTTCTGCCATTAATATGTCACAACCAGCAACAAGGTGTGCAACTGTTTCCAATTTTGTTTTACAAAACCTACATTTGTCTGTTTCTTCCACATGTTCAATAGACTTTGTAAACCAATGTGTATGTCGTTCACTATCTTGGGCCACCAATATTAACCTTTCATCTTTTGGTTTGAATTTACTTCTCTTTAACCATTCCTGCATTCAATCCTGTTCAACATGAGGTTGTTCCAGGAGTTTTATATACTTGCATCTATATTTATGCATTTTTCACATTCCTTGCCTTCTCATCTGACTCTTCACCTTATATTCTTTCTTTTGTTTTTTTGGCACATACAATTGCTGTCAGTTTTATCCACTTCTGGTTTGATTTCCATTCCCGCTTGACACTGATATGCTTCTGCTAGACTAAGAAAGGAAGTCATCTTAGATTTTTTCTAAACTTTTACTATGTTTGGGTCTTGTGAGGTACGCAGATATGTATGTAGTCCCTCAGCTGCAGATCTATACATGTAATCAATTTCAAGGAAGCCCATACCTCCTTCAGAAAGGGGGATATATAATCTTGGTATGTAATCATTTTTATAAATCATTTGTTAAGCATGAAGCTTTCGTCTTGTTTTCCTGTCTAATCTATCCAACACCTTTTGGGGCCTGTCAGTCACTCCAAAACTGTAAGTTAGGACAGGAACAGCAGATTGGTTTATAGCTTGAACTTTGGTCCTAGATGTCAATGCTGTTTTCTGGGTTCATTTAAGTCTTCTAAAATATTCCTTACTGAGTTTTATTCGCATTTGTTCATGTTTTATTGTTGATCCTTCATCAGTTCCCAAATATTTATCCACTCCATCTTGCTCAAGTTCTTTTATATCACATTCTCTTCCCAGATTGATGTTTTCTTGGTGCTGCAGCTTTCCTGCTTTAAAGGTTGGTTTTGCACATTTAGCAAGACCAAATTACATTGTTATATCATCTGTAAAAGTTTTGACTACTTACAGTTGTGCTTTCAGTTCCTCATCTGATGAGCTATACAGTTTTAAATCATCGACAAAGAGATGATGAGAAGCCTTTATACTTTGTTGCTTTCTTGGAGACAAATTACAGGCATGACCTAATCTGTTAAGCAGACAGCTTAATGGGTGGGGCAGCCACGGTGGTGCAGTGGTTAGCATTGTCACCTCACAGCAAGAGGTTCTCCGGTTCGATCCTCAGCTGAGGTGCCTTCTGTGCAGAGTCTGCATGTCCTCCCTGTGTTCGCGTGGGCTTCCTCCAGGTGCTCTGGTTTCCTCCCACATCCCAAAGACATGCAGTAGGTGGCCCTAGGTGTGAGTGTGTGTGTGTGTGTGTGTGTGCCTTCTGTGGAAGGTTGGGCGCTGGGCTGGCAACTCAACACTGTAAAACTCCACTGCCAATCATGAGTGGACAGGTGATCCATTGTGGTGACCCCTAACTGGGAAAAGCCAGAAGAAGAAGAAGACAGCTTAGTGGGTTAAGGGCAAAGCAAAAGAGCAGTGGTGACTGAGAGTCACCCTGGAATATCCCCCTTTGGATTTTTATCCCTGGAATAATAATTTGACCTTTATCATGGCTTAACTGCAAAGTTGTTTGCCACTGTTTCATGGTTGCTGTGATGTAGTTTATCAGTGTAGGGTGTATCTTATACATTTTTAAGCACTCTTTTATCCATGAATGTGGGATGCTGTCAAATGCTTTTTTGTTGTCAAATGCTTTTTTGTAGTCTATCCATGCCATACTTTGATTCGTCCCCTTTTTTTACAGTTCTCCACAATGATTTTATTTAACACCAAATGATCCTTTGTTTCATATGACTTTCTTTTGTTCTATTGCCATAATTGAGTTTTCTTCTAAATGACTCTGTCGACATCAGTTCCAATGTAGAGTTTATACATCATTGGAAAGCAAGTTATTGGCCTATAATTTTTAGGGTAGCTTGCAGGTTCACTCTTGAGTAGGAGCATTGCTTTTCCTGTTGCTAGCCAGGCTGGTGTCTCTTCAGGGTGCATATATAAATAGTTCTTATTCATGGCTAAATCTTCTTGCAAAGATGTTAATACTTTTAGCCAGAAGATAGGAACTGCATCTGGGCCTGGGGTTTTCCAGTTAGAGCCTTTTCTTAACTTTCAATCTCTCTGCTGTTATTTCATCCCTTTTCATATCCTGTACATTTAAACTTCTTATTCTTTCTTTTACTTCTTCTATCCATTTAGCATTGTTGCCACGTTCCAGAGAATCTTCTTAAACACTTCTCCAAAATGTATGTATTTCTTCTTTTTTTGGTGGTCTTTCAATTCCTTTTACCTTGTTTCCCAATTATCTATAAAAGTATTTGGGTCATCAATAAATTGCTTATTTTGTGCTTTTCTTTTATATTTATCTGTGTATCTTCTAAATTTTTCTGTCTGTGCTGATATTTTTAGTTTATTATTTGTGACAGTGCATGATAAATCCTGATCCGTTATAATACTGCACATTACTTTTATCACTTCTATCTTTCTGAGTATTTTTGATGATCTATTTCCTCTTCTATACTCTTCTAACAGTGACACTTCTTGTCATAATTGCTTTATAGTTTTCTTTATTCGGTACTTCCATGATGGCATTCGATTTCTCCCTGTCCTTTCCCTTACTACCTTGTGTTCTTGTGGTAGGGCTTTATCTGTTATTAATTCGGCTACACAGTAATGTATCATATTTACTTCTGTTATATTGTATAAATCTCTATGGACAGTCTTAACTACTGTGTTCATTTGTTTTATCAAACATCTAACTTTTTGGGTTTTATTGACGTTCTGCAGTCTATTTCTTTCATTGATCTTAATATGTCTAGCCATCTCTATTAAATAAAGTAACTCTTCTCTTAAATCATTTTCTTCTAAACTGAACATTCTTTGTTCGTCATTTACTGTGGGCATTCTATAGAAAGTTCCAGAGCTTCTTCCTGTGCCATGTTCTCTTCAGTTTCACCCTGTATCATCCATTGCTCTTTCATATGGGAACTCACTGGCCTATCACTCCCAGACATTGACTGTATCAGAGTTGCCACAGTTTCCTGTTCTTTTCCTTGCTGTATAGTTCCAACTGAGCCTTTGTTCTGGTTTCCTTATTGGAGTCTGCAAAGTATCTTCATATATCAACTATTTAGATGCTTCCTGCTCCACTGGTTTCTCCTTAATTTGGGTGCCCATTGCTCTATCCTGTTGTGTTGTTCTCTGAACTAAATTTTCCACTCTAAATCCTTCACTTTGCAGTTAATCCATAACCTCAGTTTCTATTTCTTTAACTTCTCTGTTACTAATCCTCTTTTCTACTTTTTCTCTTTGTTTTCTTATTTTTGTATTGTAAACATTTACATATCCGGATGTCTTTGCCTGTATTTCTCATCAAATATATTTGGTGCTGCTCTTTTTGCATTTAGTTTTGCTTTCTCCTTTGCATAAACACTGTACCATATTAAATCTCCTTTTCTTTCCCATGTCCATATTTCTTCTTCAGATGTCTCCTGCTCCTCTTGTTTCTCCTTACTTTGGGGACTAGTTGTGTCATCATGCTGTGATAAGACCAGCTTTATACTTTCTACAATGAATCCTTCACTTTACAAATATTCCATAAGTTCAGCTTCTATTTTTTTAACTTCTACTTGACTAATCTTCTGTTCTAAATTCCCTCTTTGTGATGTTATTTTTTTTGTTGTGAAATTTTCCATATCTGGATGCCTTTGCCTATATTTCTCTTTGAATATCTTTGTGGCTGCCTTTTTTATGTTGATTAATTTGGCTTTTTCCGTTGTATAAATATTGCACCATATCAGATCTTTCTTTCTTTCCCATGTCCATATTTCTTTTTTATACCCTTCAAATGTCTCTAAATTTTGTTCTTTAAATTTTCACTCTTTCTCAGTTGCTTCTTTTTCCAGGTGGCACAAGGTTTCTTGGTATATATAGTATTTTCACAGATCTGCTGTGTTAATCAATCAAAAATGACAGTTTTTCTTGTGGAAGTATTTTTCTTTCCACTAATTTCTCTCCTAATCTGGGCTTCTTGCATAATAGTTACAATACATAATTTCTTTCTTATTCTCAATAGTCTACTTTGTCGTCTGTATGGCTGATTTTTGGTCTATCAGTTTTTGTGATTTTTGTGGACTGCAACTTCCTTCTACAGTGGGGGGGGGGCATCCGTACATTGGCCCTGGCCTAGCCCCACTGTAGGAATATTTCCATGTTTTGAGGATGATACACTGTCTTTTTCATGTCCTGGTGCCAATGTGCCTACCAGGACTGGGCACTTTTTTATCCTGGGACTTGTGCACCCAACTATCTTCTTTATTTTTTTAACCTATTTCTGTCCATGATATATGATATATAAAATGCAGTCTATATATCAGTGTCTGTCATCTTGGGGAGATTTTGTGAAAAACAGGGTCCATCTCATGAAGGCACTAACCAAGACTTGAGGATGAATTCAATTCCAGCAATACTTTTCTCCTTTTGCTGATTTTATCATCTCTCCATTCAAACCCCCAGGAAACAAACAGGGTCCACCTTGTGAAGGTATTCACGAAGACTTGAGGATGAATTCATTTCCAGAAATACGTCTCTCCTTTTGCTGATTTTATCATTTCTCCATTCGGACCTCTGTTAAAACAGGGTCCACCTCATTCATGAAGTTTCTCACCAGGACTTGAGGATGAATTCAATTCCAGAAATACTTTTCTCCTTTTGCTGATTTTATCATTTCTCCATTCGGACCTCTGTGAAAAACAGGGTCCACCTCATTCATGAAGGTTCTCACCAGGACTTGAGGATGAATTCACTTCCAGCAATACTTCTTTCCTTTTGCTACTTTTATCATTTCTCCATTGGGACCCCATTTGGTGGATGCAGTGAAATATAAAACTTCAGCTAAAACCCTTGAAGTTCTGGTTCCACCTGTCCCTGCTAAGTAGTGAAGACAGTTCTTCACTGGAGTAAAATACATTTTTGTTCTGGTGATGGACTGTGCCACTAGTGGTGTGTTGTTGGAGGTCTTGGTGAAATAACTCAATCATGAAGCTTGAGTGATACAAGAAGACCATGGCGGACCAGCTGCTGCAGAAGATAGCTACTGCTGTTGAGGGAATGGAAGCAGTAGTGAACCTGATAGCACAACTGAGGTCTGCTCCACTGCTCAAGCTACTCACTGATGAGGACAACTTTAAAGCCTACCTTGCACCCTTTGAGAGAATAATCAATCAGGTGGCTTGGAATCATTCCAGCTTAACTTTCAAATACTGGCAGCTTAACTCATGGGGGAGGCCCTCCATCCTTACATGGACTTGCCATGTTCAGACTGATTTTGATAAAGTAAGAAAGAGTCTGTAGAAAAAGGGCAAGAGTCACGTCAAAGACCCAACCCCCTAAGCTTTATGACTAGAATTTCTCAAGGAAAAAATGGTAAAAGTACGATTGTTTAAATGAAAGCATGTTGTTAAAATGTAGTAAAAATACCATGATGGAAATATTTGTTATACACAGGAGTAAGAGGTCTTTACTGACAGTTATTCAAAGGTAGATATGTGAAGTGGACCCACATGATAGCAAAAGCTTTATTATCAGAATGGAAAGAATTATGCACTTTATTTAAAGACTCACCTGGCAAGACAGTAGAGAAAACAGTGGTTAGAATAAAGAGGACCTTGCCTTCCATTTTGTACTTCAAGGGATATAAAGGAAATTTACCCTTGTCTGGAACTTATGTCCCTAGTAGTCAGAGGCAGCTTGTAAATGCTTGACCACCCATGCCTAAGTCTGTATATAAATGGCCTTTGAAAAGTGTTTTAAGGTATTTCACTAATTTGGGAGAGAGAACAAAACTGGTAATGCCGGTTGTGCAAGAACACATGGGAAAAGCACACACTGTTCATCAGGAAGTGTACAATAGGAATTCCTGGAGTAAGGAATTTTAACTAGGAGACATAGTCTTGGTTTTTCTTCCCACAACTGAAAGCAAGTTGCTGGCCAAGTGGTAAGGAGTCTATAAAGTAAATGAAAGATTAAACAAAGTGATCTACAGGGTAAGACAAATAGGGAAGAGGTGTACAGAGCAAATCTACCACATAAATGTCCTAAAACCCTTGACAGGAGCACAAATAAGGATGGTAACAAACTGACTGAGGTTGGGGACCACAAAGAAGAAACATTGATGTTATCCACACACAAAGTGAAAGTGGTAGTAGACAACACCCTTTCAAAGTGTTAGAGATAAAGATACAAGAAGTCCAGGAGTTCCTTCTGAGGAACAAATATATCTTTCCTAAGTTGCCTGGAAAGTACCTGGAAGGATAACTTATCAAATATCACAAAGAGATACTAGTAGGGGACAAAGCTGGTTATATAGTGTACAAAAAGCCCAGAAATAAGTACTGTTGAGAGATGATTTGAAAATCTTGAAATTAGGGGGTAATAGAAGAATCATCTAGTGGTTGGAACAGCCCTATTGTCTCACTTTCAAAACTGGATGGTTCTGTCTGCTTTTGTAATTATTCCAGGAGACTCAACAGTAACTCTAAATTTGACAGCTACTCTATACCTCAGGTAGATGAGTTGGCAGTGCAACTAGGAGGGGTAAAGTTTTGATTGTTCTGAATTTTACAGTGGGATTACTGGCAGATCCCCTAAACTGACAAGGATAAGCAAATACTGCATTCTCAACATCCAGTGGCTTATTTCAGTACACCAGCCTTCCCTTTGGTCTTTATGAGGATCTGACCACATTCTAAAACTAATGGACCATCTATTGAAGCTTCATCTTTCTTATGTCATGGAAGACAGGGGTTAACATGTTCTGAAGGTTCAAATGGCATTCAATTCCATAACGTAGACCTGGCTCACTGAAAATGCTCTGAAGTGCAAAGAAGAGTTACTGAGGTGAGGTATCTCAGTTATGTATTTGGGAGAGAATTAACCAAACCCCAGAAAGAAAAAAAAAAAGAAGCTATAAAAGAAGAGCCAGGTCCTCACATAAAAAAGTAAGTGAGAGCATTTCTGGGTCTTGCAGGATATTATAGGAAGTTTATTCCCCAGTTTGGTTCTATAACCTGACCCCTTACAAACCTAACCAAAGGAAAGATGCCTGAATGGGTCAAGTGAACACTGGAAACTGAGGAAGCCTTCCAAAAATGTAAACAGAATTTACATTGTAAATCAGTTCTGATGTCCCATGATCCTGTAAACCATTGATAGGCTATAGATTTCAGCT